>NC_141140.1:155030506-155334210 GCF_053477565.2 Lygodium microphyllum | reverse complement strand
TGAATAGCAAAATCTAACAAGACCCGAATATATTGGTAATACAAACAATAGCTGAGAGAGTTTCGTGATAATCAAGTCCTGCAATTTGTGAGAAACCTTTGGCAACTAGCCTTGCTTTGAAATTTTCAAATGTTCCATCTTCTATTTTTTTAGTCTTATAAACCCACTTACATTTAATAGTAGTACGTCCAGGTGTGGTAATAACTGAATTAAAACCCATGTATCTTTAGAGAGAAGAGATTCATACTCAGCTTCCATAGCATTCTCTTATTATTCCTTTTTGGGGATGACATGGCATCACTATAAGAGACAGGATCTTTACAAATATTAAGAGCATTCTCAAGAATATCAGTATCATAAACATGACAGCCTCCTACCATTGTTCCTTATGGGGATGACATGGCATCACTATAAGAGACATGGTCTTCACAAATATTGAGATCATTCTCAAGAGTATTAGCATCATAAACATGACAAGTACCATGCTCATTATCAATTGGAAGATGAACATAAAGATCAATGCCAAGGTCATCATCAGTAATAATAGCTGCATATTGTGAATCTTGATTTGAAGAGTCGATATTATCTCATGAAGGAGGTTCATCATCATATAGAAAAGGAAAAGTAGTGAGTAATGAGTTTGTATCATCAACATCCTCTAGTGACCATGTTTTCCTAGCATCCTCTTGAGACCATGTGTTTCCCATAAGTTTCTCATTGAAAATAACATCACAACTTATGATTACCTTATTGGAGGATGGATCATAAAACTTGTATCCCTTAGAGAAATTGTTGACATATCGAGCTCCACTCGTGATACGCCAGGGTGACCGTTGTGCATTTATGTCACCGACGTGTTAGTTGCAGACGCGGTTGGTACACCGCCCCTGAATAATAGCTACACGATAGCTATCCTTATCTACTCTAGTTTGTGGCTCAGTTAGTATGCCACCTTAGTTAGTTGAGTTTGGTTTGAGACCCATATATACAGGGTTCTTCTATTTCTTTGTAGAGAGTTCTTTTGGCTTACACAACTAAGAAGAGGAAAACTGTTTTCAGCCTCCACCCTTGTGTGTATTCCCCCATTGTGCAAGCAAGAAAGCTTCAAGCGAGACTCCTTCCTTCTCTCCCACAATCTTGACATGGTATCAGAGCCTTGTTCGTGGTAAGGAGCTCAAGAAAGCAAGCCAAGCTCGCGGTGGTCTGGTAAGAGGAGCAGTGTTGCTTTCATTTCCTGTTTTGGGAGCAGATCTCTGCAGGTAGCACAGCCGGAAATTGCAGGAGTGCATTGTCTCAGGTTGAGACGCCCTTCGCGGTGAAGCAAGAGGGCAGTATATGCTGCGGGAGAGGCCTTTAGCCCTTGGCGACCTTGTTTTTTTGATTTGAGGCCATTTCGGGGCCTGTTTTGCAGACGGAAGTTTTCTGCACGCACTCAAGAAAAGGCTCAGTTTTATGCTGTGCGACCACTGTTCTACAGGTCGGTGAAAAGTTACTGTAGAAATTGCATCGTATGCTTGTGCGCAGAGACATTGGGAGTTTCAGAATCATCCTTGGTTCCTGTTTATGCAAAATCGTCACTAGGAAGTGACTGTGTGGTCAAATACCACTTTCGCCAGTTTTGCAGATTTGCCCTTGTGAGGGTGAAGCTGTGTTTTTTGCAGTGACAGAATTTCTTGCAGTATTCTGTAATGGCGTCTGATTCTCTTTCACAGATTGTCACTGAAAAGCTTGACAAGAACAACTTCCAGGCATGGAAGTTTAGAATGACGAATTTCCTTATGGGAAAAGGATATTGGGAATTTGTTGCAGGAAATGAAGAAGAACCAGTTCTTCCTGATGTTCCCAATCAACAACAAATGCAGGCATTTAAAACATGGCATGAGAGAGCCAGGAAAGTTATGTATTGGCTGTCTATCAGTATTTCAGACTCTATGATTGTGCATATTCAGGATGCAAGTACGCCAAAGGAGGCATGGGATACTTTGTCAAAAATGTATAGCACAAATACGCAAGCCAGGAAAATGCAGCTCAAGCAAGAGTTGCATAATGTGCAAAGAGAAAGTATGAGCATCAACGACTACCACATGAAGGTGAAGAAGATTGCAGATGCACTTGCTTCCATTGGGTCGCCAGTGGAAGATGATGATTTAGTTTCCGTGACCTTGAATGGTCTAGGAAAGGATTATGCACAGTTTCGGACATCCATTTCAGTTCGTGAAAGATTTCCTGATTTTGAGGAGTTGATTGCTCTTCTAATTTCTGAGGAACAGAGAAATGGTGGTGCATCTTCTTCAGGAGGAACTTCAAAAGAAGCTGTCTTCTACTCAAATGCTGGAAGAGGTAGAGGCAGAGGTAGAGGAGGCCGATTTGGAGGCCGTGGCAGAAATCAGAATATGCAGCAAACTCAAGAAAACCAGTCCTATGGAGGAGGACGTGGTAACTCTAGAGGCAGGGGGAGCCAAAGAGGTCGTGGTGGATGGCAAAGAGGCCAAAATGCAAACAGTAATGTTGAATGCTACTACTGTGGTAAAATGGGTCATATGGCTAAAGACTGCTATAAAAAGCAGAATGACATCATGAATGGAAAACTGCAACAAGGGAATTATGCATCTTCTAGTAGACAGGGTGATGACAGAAATGAGCATTTGTTCATGGTGCAGCACATGAACAATTCTATGACAAGTGCAGAAGAAAGCAATGATGTATGGTATGTTGACTCAGGTGCATCAAACCACATGACAGGTCATGCAGAATGGATGGAGGATGCAAGGAAAATGGAAAAACCAGGATTTGTGGAGACTGGTGATGATACTGCACATCCTATTGTGCAGATTGGAAAAATTCCCTTGTCTATGCAGGGTGGGAAAAAGAAATACCTATCCGATGTATTTCATGTCCCGAATATCACCAAGAATCTGGTTTCAGTTGGTCAAATGGTTGAACAGGGCTTGCAGGTCAGATTTAATCCTCATGGATGCTTTGTTGAGGATATGAAAAATAAAGGTCGCTTGATAGCAAAAGGAAAGAAGAAGGGCAGAATGTTTACATTGGATGCAGACATGTCTGAATTGAGTGCAGCAATGTTTGCACATGGGACCGGTGTAGTTGCAGATATTGATATCTGGCATAAACGCATTGGTCATGTTAATGTACAGCGACTTAAATCAATGCAGGCCCAAAATATTGTTGCAGGATTGCCCAAATTCAAGGTTGCAGAAATGCATAAAGTATGTGAAGCCTGTCAGTTTGGAAAACAGGCAAGGAAACCATTTCCTAGACATGTTCAAGAGAGTGAGAAGCCATTGGAATTAATTCACTCTGATGTGTGGACAACTAAAGCTGCATCTCTTGGAGGCTGTCATTATTTTGTCAGTTTTATTGATGACTATAACAGAAAAGTTTGGGTGTATTTTATGAAAAAGAAAAGTGAAGTTTTTGGGCATTTCAAAACTCTTAAAGCTATGGTTGAAAAAGAAACAGGCTTGCAGATAAAATGCCTAAGGTCAGATGGAGGGGGAGAGTACCTCTCAAATGAGTTTGCAAAGTTCTTGCAGGAGCATGGCATAAAGCAGCAATATTCATGCAGTTATACCCCACAACAAAATGGAATTGCAGAAAGGAAAAACAGGCATATTGGAGAGGTATCTCGTGCCATGCTCAATGAAAAAGACTTGCCAGATTTTTGTTGGGCTGAAGCAGTTGCTACAGCAGTCTACATAATGAACAGGACTCCCATTGCAGCAATACATGGAATGACTCCAGAGGAGAGGTATACTGGTAGGAAACCAGATATTTCTCATTTGAAAATTTTTTGTTGCATTGCCTATGTACATGTGCCAGATGAGCTGAGATCCAAGTTGGATCCAAAAGCTGAGAAGTGCATCTTTATTGGTTACTCTCTGCAGCAAAAAGGGTATAGATGCTATAACCCTTCTACTCGTAAGTTTACAGTGAGCAGAGATGTTGTTTTTGATGAGATGAGTAGCTGGTATAAACCAGTAAATGTGATTGATGATGAAGATGCACAAAATGGTAATGCTACACAGAATTCACAGCAGCAGTCACAAAATATTAGTGGACCTGGAGCGTCCTCTAGCAGTGGTTCACATTCTTCGCCATGGACAGGCAGATTGAGATCAGGAGAATCTTCTCAAAGCAATGCAGATAGTGGTATGCAGGTATCACGAAAAGGAAAAGAGAAGGTTGATCAGCCCATGTTTGATGTGAATGCAGGTCACTCTTATGTGGATGGTGAATCCAGTGGCTCAGAACAGAGCATTGATGATGAGTTGGGTATTCCTTCTATTGTTACACCTGGAGTAAGGAAGACCAGGGATGTTTTGAGAGCACCTGGGAGTGAACCTACTTTGCGCAGGTCTACAAGAGCTAGGTATCCTGTGGATAGGCTGAAATATGATGGATTTACAGCCATTCACTATGCATATATGGTCAAAGTGATACAGGAACCAGAACCCACATCTTTTGAGCAAGCCATGGGAAAATAAAAATGGGAGAAAGCCATGGATGAAGAAATGGATGCCTTGGAAGCAAATGCTACATGGGAGTTAGTACCTTTGCCTAAAGGTAAGAATGCAATTGGCTGTAAGTGGGTTTATAAGGTGAAGCACAATGCTGATGGTTCTGTGAACAGATACAAGGCAAGATTAGTAGTCAAGGGGTATGCACAAACATATGGCATTGACTATGAAGAAACATTTAGTCCGGTTGCAAGGATGGCAACCGTAAGAGCAGTCATTGCTATGGCTGCATCAAAGGGATGGTCTTTACATCAGATGGATGTAAAGAATGCCTTCTTGCATGGTGATTTGCAAGAAGAGGTCTATATGGAGCAGCCACCAGGTTATATGCATGCTGTTCATCCTGAGTTTGTTTGCAGGTTGAAGAAAGCCTTGTATGGCTTGAAGCAAACACCTAGAGCATGGTCTGACAAGATAGGACAGTATCTTGTCACTATTGGCTTTCAGATTTCCAAGGCAGATTTCTCACTTTATGTGAGAAAAACAGAGAAAGGTATTATGCTGCTTGTCATTTATGTTGATGATTTGATTATGACAGGTGACAGTGATGAAGATATCCTTCATGTGAAAATGCTATTGAAGCAGAAGTTTGAGATGAAGGATTTGGGAGAGCTGCGTTATTTCTTGGGCATTGAGGTGATTAGATCACCAAGTGGGATACAGCTATTGCAGAGGCAGTATGGATTGGACATGCTGTCCAAATATGGGATGACAGGCTGTAAGCCTATTTCAGTTCCTTTGGAGCAGAATGTGAAGCTGAGCGCAGATGCAGGTGAGCTTCTGGAAGACCCTACTATGTACAGACGCATAGTAGGAAGCTTGATTTATATGACTATTACCAGGCCAGATTTGAGCTATGCTGTTGGATTGGTAAGTCAGTTTATGCAGGCTCCAAGGAAACCACATTTGGATGCGGCTAGACGCATACTCAGGTATGTGAAGTCCACATTGCAGTATGGACTATTTTATGAGACTGGGGTTCAGATACAGTTGCATGGATACACTGATGCTGATTGGGCTGGTAGTATTTCTGATAGACGATCTACCAGTGGATATGTGTTCTCTTTTGGGAGTGCTGCAGTCACTTGGAGCAGCAAGAAACAGCCTACAGTTGCCTTGTCGAGCACAGAGGCTGAGTACAGGGGTGCAGCAATGGCTGCATGTGAGGTAGCTTGGTTGCATAAGCTACTTTATGATATGCATCAGTCTACAGATGGGCGAGTTGTCATTTATTGTGACAACATGAGTAGTATACACTTGGCAAATAACCCAGTCTATCATGCTAGAACAAAGCACATTGAGGTGCATTATCACTATGTGCGAGAGAGGGTTTTACTAGGTCTTATTGATCTAGTTTATGTCAGCACAGAGGATCAGGTAGCTGACATATTCACGAAGGCATTGGGCGCAGAGAAGCTGCGCAAGTTCAGAGACCTGCTTGGTGTGCAGGAATTGGGATTGAGCTCGAGGGGGAGTGTTGACATATCGAGCTCCACTCGTGATACGCCAGGGTGATCGTTGTGCATTTATGTCACCGACGTGTTAGTTGCAGACGCGGTTGGTACACCGCCCCTGAATAATAGCTACACGATAGCTATCCTTATCTACTCTAGTTTGTGGCTCAGTTAGTATGCCACCTTAGTTAGTTGAGTTTGGTTTGAGACCCATATATACAGGGTTCTTCTATTTCTTTGTAGAGAGTTCTTTTGGCTTACACAACTAAGAAGAGGAAAACTGTTTTCAGCCTCCACCCTTGTGTGTATTCCCCCATTGTGCAAGCAAGAAAGCTTCAAGCGAGACTCCTTCCTTCTCTCCCACAATCTTGACAGAAATTTGAATATCCAATGAAAATAACTTTCAAACCAGGAGAATCAACTTTTTTCCAAGTCTCTGTAGATACATAAACTTAAGCAATACATCCAAAGGTTCAAAAATATGAAACAAAAGTTTGACTTGTCCAAGTAACAATCGGCATTTTACCACAAGGAGCGATTGTAGTAGGAAGATGATTTTGCACCAATACTATTGTTAAGAGTGCTTTAGTCGAGAAACATTGAGATAAGCTAGAAGGAATGAGTATACATATGACATTGAGGATAGTCCTATTGTTATGTTCAACAATACCATTCTATTGAGGAGAGTAGGGAACAATATATTCATGATGAATATCTTAATTATTACAATAATCATTGAAATAATTTGAAATGTATTCTCTACCATTATCAATCCAAAGTTTCTTGATGCAATGACTAGTATGAAGTTCTGAAACTTTTTGATATTGCTTAAAAGACAATAAAGCTTTCGATTTGTGTGGCAAGAGAAAAATAGTGGCGTATCTTGAAAGGTCATCAATAAGTGTCATGAAATACTGATATTGAGATTTCAATAGAGGAAAATGTCCACAAATATCAGTGTGAATAAGATCAAGTAAACCTTTGGAATGAGTTGTGGTGGAAAGGAAAAGGGTTTGCAAAAATGCTTTCCAAGAATGCCTCTTGAAATATAGATGGGTTGGATGATCACTCTTTTTGCATAGTCAAAAGGAGAATAATCTCTAGATAAACATAGTTATTTATTGGTAATACCATGTTCTTCATCATATTTTTTTTTCCCAACAATCATTCGTAGTGTGGTCATTTCTATTGCAATAAGAAAAATGTCGATTAGAAAACTTGAGATGAGAGAAGTTACCACTATGACGACTCCTACATGTAAAGCATGGAAAGGGATGCCTTTTGAGCAAGTAAAGCTTGGTCAATTTGTTTTGACTATGTGTCCTCTTATGATTTCATAGTTACTTCTTGATTTATGTGTCATCATTCATGTCATTGTGAATATTCAATCAAAGATATACAAGCTTGATAAAAATTGATTCCATATTTTTTAGATAATATAGTAATAATATTATCATAAGCAAGATTATTTACAGTGTCAAGAAGCTCTGTCCAATTACTTTCATGGAATGACATCACTAGGATAGCAGTAGCAAGCTAATTGATAATGTTCTTGAATGAATTGATATGTGTTGTCATGGAAGTTTTAATGTTGTATTGTAACTACAAAGATAAAGTATTTTGTAATAGATCTCTTCTCAAAAATTTCTATCAAATACTCCAATATAACTTATGAGGTGGAAATATTACATACATCAAGCATAAGAGATTCTTAAAGAGTAGAAATAATATATCAATGAGCTTCTTTGTCACGCCTCATCCACTCATTATAAATAGTTTTCCATTCTTCAAAGATAGGTTCTTCAGTTACAAGGGTATCATCATGAGCCCGATCAATTGGTTGAGGTAGACATTCATAATTACCAAGAACAATATCATGCAAGTCATCACCTTCAAGAATTAGCAGTATCTTTACTTTCCATCCCAGGAATCCTTGTCCTCGAAAATGAGGGACAGAAGGTTGTCCAAAATGAAATCCGTTGACAATTATAGAATTTGACATATCTGGCTGAGAGAATATGTACAATATGAGATCACAGAGTCTACACACCATATACGAAATGATGACGAAAGTACATCACAACAAGTCGTACACAAAAGCTATGCTATAAAGAAAGATATTTAGTTCAAAAAGCATACTTTAAAATAAAGAGACCTAAGATAGATGAAACGTGGGCAAGAATAAAGTGACCCAGAATAGATGAAACATGTTTGAGAATAGATTGGCCCAACATCGATGAGAAATATGAATGATCAAAACATTATCATTGTACCTTTTGGCCAAGAATAGATGATGATCTGGCTAACTTTGGTAGAAACTCAAGAGTGAGTAATCGTGACAAATCCTATGTTGTAGAAGTCTACAAGAAAATTTGTTCTCATGTTTGTTTTCCTATTTCAAGTCTAGTTTACCTAAACTGTCATAACTTTTGACATAGAACTCCAAATCTAGCAAGATTTGCTAGGAAGAAAGCTTGTGAGTCCTAGCACATCACAAAAATTAGTTTTTTAAAGAAAGATGTTTCATTAAGAGTTTCCCAAATAGAAAATTTTAGGGTGTCCAAGCAAGGCATATCTACAATTCAACATACTATAATGAATGAAGGTGAGAGGAGAGAGGAGACGAGCTGAAGAGAGAGAAAGAGAGCAAGAAGAAGAGGAGAGAGAAAGAAAGAAAAGAGAGAAGAAGGGAGAAGGAAGCTATGGAAGCTAAAGATGAAGGTGAAGAGTATGTTCTTGATAATAACTGGTTGCCCTAATTTGGGACTCTTACATCTTATATACCCTGGTCAGTGTGATTGGGTGTCTAACCCCTAGTTTGTATGTGTTCCGCTTGTTATAATCCATCCCCACTGTGAAGGTTTTTGCCCTAAAAAACAAAGAGAACTAGAGGGGAGTGATGGGCGGGCTAAGGGAGGATTCCAGAGTACTACTCTGAGCCATTTTACAATGAAAAATGTGTGGGTAAAGACTAGGGACAGCATATTGTCCATGACCACGGCCTACAGAGGTAAACGGGTCGTAACTTTTGATAGGCTACTCCAAAAATGGGGCAATCCACATGTCAAAAAAAAGCTTATTATGAGTACTTTCAACTTATGTAGGATCCACATGCCTGAGATTTGAATAAGTACAAAACTGTTCTAAAACACTGTGCAATATGCATGTAGAGGGTGGTCAAATGGGGCATAACTGGCTAGTCTTCAGTCCGTTGGGCCTCTTAGAGGTAAGGAAATTCATTGACAATGGTTTTCAGGCACCAAGAGGCTTCTTCCAGGGGAAGGTCTTGCCATTTGATGAGGTATTCTTTAATGGATCAAGACCGTAAGTGCTTATCTTGCTGCCCAATGATTGCCTCAGGGATATACTGAGTGATACCTCCTTCATCTATGGGGGGAAGTTCTTCCACATAGTCCATTGAGGATCCCATGAAGGGTTTCAACTAGCTAAAATGAAACACATTGTGAATTTTGGTGGTAGGGGGAAGTTCTAATTGGTAGGCCAAGTCACCAACTCTCTTTAGGATTTGGTATGGGCCATAGAAGCGGTGGGACAGCTTGTTACTGTTGCCCTCTTTAAGCCTTAGGCACTTTTAAAAGGACCAATTCCCCTTCATGGAATTCCAAATTCCTTCTTTTCTCATTAGCATATAGTTTCATGTGTATTTGTGCCTTTTGAGGTTCACTTTAAATTGTTGAAGTAAGGTTTGCATGCGATCCAACTCAGCCTAACTCTGAGGGTTTATCTTATCATTAAATAAGACTGTGGGGAGGGGAACCTTATACCTCTATAAGGCCTCAAAAGGGAAAACTCCAATGCTGGAGTGGGTAGAGTTATTATATGCAAACTCAGCCAAGTAGAGCCACATATCCCAACTATGTTGTACATCATGGCAAAAGTGCCTCAAATATGTCTCGAGCCACTTATTCACTCTTTCAGTCTAGCCATCAGTCTGAGGGTGGTATGAAATGGATGGTCCCCATGGATGTGAAATTTGTTTGCTAGAATTTTCTCATAAACTTTGCATCCCCATCATGTACTTTGGCTTGTGGTAAGCCATGCAAATTGAAGACATATTCCATAAACTAACTGGCCACCTAAGAGGCAGCGTATTGGGTCTTAGTGGGGATAAAGTGGGCAGCTTTGGTGAGGCGATCAACTACCACATAGATACTATTCCACCCTTTCTTGGTCGTGGGAAGGCCAGTGATGAAGTCCATTGTGATATGAGTCTATTTCCCTTCAGGGAAATAGACTCATATCACATCCCTATCCCTTCAGAGATAGGGAGGGGCTCCAAGAGGTCACTATACCTAAGTGTACTGTCCTTGTTCTATTGGCATGGAACACATTTGGTCACAAAGCCCTTCACATCCCTCCATAAGCCTTTCCAATGAAAGCTCTTGGCAATCCTATCATATGTTTTGAAAACCCCCAAGTGACCAGTAGTGGGGCAAGAATGCATCTCTTCCTTGATCTTTTGTGTGAAGGGTGGAAGTGTGTGGGATGACAATCTTGCCATGGGACCAAATAAGGCCATGCTTTAGTTGATATTGGGAGTTTTCAATCATGACCCCATGCTGTAATTTCTAGAAGATGTGGCTAAAGTGATCATCTAACAAGTAAGTCTCTTGAAGCTCTTCAACCCAATCACTATGCAATTCTAAAATAGAGGATACTCTACATGCCCACATCCAACAAAGTGAATCAGCCACAATATTATCCTTGCCATGAGTGTGAGATATGTCAAAGTCATAATTTTGTAATGTTTCCATTGATTGCCTTTGCTTAGGAGTCAAAGTGGACTAAGTCAAGAAGTACTTGAGGACTCGGTGGTTAGTTTTTACTTGGAGTGGTTGCCATACAAATAGTGGTGCCATTTCTTGATGGCATGGAGGATGGTCAACATCTCCTGGTTAAATACATTCATTGTCATCTCCTTCTCATCAAGCTTGCAGCTCTCAAATGCAATCACACCATACTCTTGCAATAATACTGCACCAATACCCCTACCACTAACATCACAATGAATGGTAAACAACTTAGAGAAGTCAGAGCAAATAAGGATGGGAGCGAAAATAAGCACGTCCTTTAACCACTTGAAGTTATGATCAATAGTGGTATCCCAAAAGAACGAATCCTTTTTTAATCGATTAGTTAAAGGAGCTACAATGGTAGCATAGTGCTTAATGAAGCGTTTATAGAATGAAGAGAGACTAAGGAAGCTACACAATGAAGTGGTGGTGGAAGGAGTGGGCCAGTCCTCCCTAACACATTGCACCTTCTTTGGGTTAGCTTGTATTCTATTTTTGCTGACAATGTGTCCCAATTACTCCACAAATGTCTGCATGAAGATGCGTTTTCTCTCCTTACCAAAGAGTTGATGCTCTCTAAATATGTCAAACACCCTTCTAACATGTGCTAAGTGCTCCTTTGATGACTTGCTGTAAATGAGGATGTCATTGAAGAAAACAAGCACAAACTTGAATAGAAAGGATTGAATGATTGTGTTCATGAGTTTTTGAAATGTGGCGGGAGCATTAGTCAACCCAAAAGGAATCACTAGAAAATAATAAATCTCATGATCAATCTTGAAAGCCGTTTTGATCTCATCTCCCTCCCTCATACAAATCAGGGTAGTCAGAGCACAAGTCAATCTTAGTGAAAAAGCATGCCCCTTTCAACTCATCTGAAAATTCGTCAATCTATGGGATGGGGTAGCAGTTCTTCATCATGATTTTTTTCAAGTATGTGTAGTCGATGTACATGTGAAAAGAGCCATCTTTCTTCTTGACTAACAAAACATGGGATGCATAAGGGGAAGAACTCGGTTCAATGAAACCCATCTCCAACAACTCCTTGACTTTCTTTGCAACCTCTTCACGCTCACACTTGGACAGTCTATAAGGGGGCTTGTTTAATAGCTTGGAATGGGGCTCTAAATCAAGTGGATGGTCCACTTGCCGTTTAGGGGGGAGGGCGATGTAGGCATCTGAAATAGATCACTATACTCCTCAAGTAAGGCCTGCAAGGTTGAATCATTAGATACTTCAAAGGGCTGACCTAAATTTTCCTTATTTAGTTGCAAGACAAATATTTGTGAGCGTTTCTTAAATTCCTGTTTGAGTTGCTTTGCTATAATGAGCTAAAAATCAACATGATATTGAACCCCCTCTATGCAAATGGGGTGTCCATGCATCATAAAGTCCATGTAGAGCTGAGACAAGTCCATCGAAAATTTTCCCAATTATTTCAGCCAATCACAACAAGACAACATCAATGTTTCCCATATCTAGGGTAATTAGATCAACTAGTGCCTCATAATTTGCACTCAAGTATAAGGGGATTATGGGGCATACATGTGTGCTGATTTCTTCTTCTCCATTTTCTACTTGGACCTTCAAGGGGTGGTGTAGTTCTGTAGGGATGCATTTCAAAAAATAATTTGCTGATTTATTGACAAAACTATGAGTACTACCAATGTCCACAAGAATGAAGACATGCTTTCCATGGATACTTCCTTGAATACATAGGGTTCTCGGGCTTCGGGAACCCGTCCAAGAATCCAAGGAGATAGAGAAAAGGGAAGTAGTAGGTGGGTGGGATGTCAGATCAAGTATCCGTGATGGATCTCCACGCGGGTTAGATTAAGTATCCTCCAGGTCATAGAACTGCTCGTTGTCGGAGGGGTTTTTGTCGAAAGGTCAAAGCCACCAGGGATCAGATGTAGAAGGAAGTAGAGATAAGAGATGGAAGAGAAGATGGAGAATACCCAAGTGGTAAACATGACAAAAACAAATCACAATGAATTGAATCAATATGTATTGAAAGAACCTGGAATCTTCGCACTACTCAGAAGCAATCTCCAGGCATTAGTTCTCCTGGAGCTCCTTCGTAAACCAAAAACGTGGATAAAAAAAATAAGCTCTTTCTCTGCTACCCAGAACCCAAATCTGATGGCTCCGTTGGCTCTGAAAGGGGGGTAAAACCTCAGGACACTTGGTCATGGATCTCCCAGATCACTTCTTCTTCTTCTTTCAGTTCAATCTACAGTTTTCAGTCTGTTTACAGCGATCGCGACACGCTCGATTTCGTCAATCTATCCTTCTTGTGAAAATCCCCTAATTGGCTGAAAAAGCAACTAGCTTTTTGCATGCCATCCTAATCTAGAAGCTTTTTCTAAGTTTTTTGGATTTTTACAATAAATAATATCAAAAATAGACCAAAATTACCCAAAAATCTAGTATTTTCGGATAATCCATGCAACTCACACTAGTACTAATGGCTCAGATCACATTGACTCTCTAGATCAATAGAGAAGTCGGATGATGATGCATTCTATACTTTTTCACAATGTGTCCTCATAACATCACGACATCCACCCCCTCTGAACCTGCACATCCTCCGGTATGTGCCAAAATCCTAGTTGTCACCGAATTCTGAGTCCTCACTTTACTTCTTCATCTTTCATATCTTCCTGGCTATCCCCTGTATCATGGCTACTATTTTCTTCCAATTCTGGTGAGGGATGAAATGATGAACGGGTTGCCTCTTACCCATCCAACCTCTAATCCTCACTAAGAGAACTAAAGAGGGACACCACCTAGCCAAAGGGAGGATGGGCTAGGACATCATTTTTCTCAAAGAGAATCAAGAGAACCAAGACACAAATTTACAAGAGAGAATATATGTACTAGACACCATATTAGAATATGACAGAGAGAGATGAGAGGAGAGGGAGATAATAGGAGAAGAGATAGAGGAAGCTTGCCATTATGCTACATGGAATGAGAAGATGAGAAGAGAGGGAGATAATAGGAGAAGAGGTAGAGGAAGCTTGCCATTATGCTACATAATAAAAGAACGCACTCATAGCTCACCTCAAAGAGATGGACTAGCATGAGGGTATTCTAGAGTGCGCTCATGGGCTTGTCATTGTCCTCCTCCCCCCTTCATTCTCCATGGGCTCTTTATATAGCCTCCATGAGGGATTAGATTAAGCTAATCTTCTTGATTAACATAATCCTAGATTATGTATGGTATCTTTGAAAATATGGAGAATAGTGGATGGGACAAGTCCCCACCTTGGTCATCATGGAAGAAGCCAAGGGTGGTGGTAGAAAAAATAGAGAAATGGAGCTAGATTACAAGAGGGGGTGCCCAAAGCACATTATTATAATATATTTACAAGAAGGATAGAGTGGAAAGTTGGTGTGGTGAAAGAGAAAAGCAAATTGCATGTAGCTAGTAGTCTGTGCCTTCGTAACTTCAAATCCGTGAGGAATTTGAAAAAAGTTTCTTCTGAAACTTTGTAGACCAGGTCAAAACTGATCGGGCAACGTGGGAATTTTCTTGAAATTCTCTTTTTCTTGGCAGTTATTGAGATAATAAAAAACGGCTTCCAAAAGCTGCTTTGACTTTAGTCCCCCATATATATATAAATACATATAAGCATGTGACAAAAGGGGTCCATGCTTGTAAGCTTTTGTGCAAGATCCAAGTGGAACCATGATGTGGATATTGACTTGTGTGCTAGGGTGAGGTGTCCTCTAATGATGGTGATAGATTCTCAATCTTAGTGATGCAGACTGTGGGAGCTTTCACTCAATCGCCGAGACCCTCGGACCGCTTATTGTTTCAAGCGTTCCAAGCTGAGCACTAATGGCTACCTCTCACATAGCCGACGCGCCATCCATATCTACGGGTGCAGTGAGCTTATCTCCGTGCCGCTCGAGTTACCTCCTCTCCCACGCACTCCGGTAGCTCCACGATCCAAGTGCAAGCTTCAAGCAAGCTCCATCCTCAAGCTCCACGCTCCAAGCTCCATCACCGCAAGTAAGAGAAGAGAAGAGACGAGAAGAGAAGAAGAAGAAAAAGAGGAGAGCTACGTTTGGCCACACACAAGAATGAGCTTCTCATTCACTTTTCAACTTTATATACAAAACCCTAAATCCCTGTTGGGCGGTCATCCCCTTTTCCCCTTTTTACATGGCCGGTCGGCCCTTTTTCCCATTGTCCTTCTATCTTCCTAGATTCCGGAGAGCAAGAGAAGAGAAGAGAACTCAAGCAATGGGAAAAAGAGAAGAGATGAGTGCTCCAAGCTCAAGCAAGCAAGAACAAGAAGAAGAAGAAAAAGAGGAGAGCTACGTTTGGCCACACACAAGAATGAGCTTCTCATTCACTTTTCAACTTTATATACAAAACCCTAAATCCCTGTTGGGCGGTCATCCCCCTTTTCCCTTTTTACATGGCCGGCCGTAGCCTAGGCCCTTTTTCCCATTGTCCTTCTATCTTCCTAGATTCCTTTCCACCTCCCGTCTATATTTACAAATTGCACGGGTGAGAGCCCGACGCTCTTTTACAAGATTTCAGGGTGCGTCTTTTTATTTTAAAATGCGCCTTTCCCCTTTTGCCTTTGCCTTGGACTTTTAAGGTTTCCCTTGCGCTTTTGGCCTTTTCTCCTATTCTTTCTTCAATCGGGCTACCTTTTTTCCACCTTTGCCCTGCGTCTTTTTTATTTCCTTTTGCTTTCTTCGTGTTGGGGCTAACATTACCCCCCTCCTAGATGAGTGCCAGTCCCATGGCACTCACCATCATAGGTAGCAGGCTGTAGCATGCATCAAAGACGTGGGTGATGAGGATGCATGTGGTTTCCGTGGAGGAGTGTTGGTGGTGGTGTGGAAGAAGGTCCTAGGGGCCTGTTGGTGGCCAAGGTGGCTGGTGGAAGGTTGTTAGAGTTGGTGGTAGGGCTATTCTGTGTTGGGGATTGCATTGATGGCCAGCACAAGTGTTGGTTTGTTAGGGATTCTACACATGACGATTCTTTGCGGGCTTGTCGGATGGTAAGGGATAAGCATTCAGAGTTGGGTGTTGATGAAGAGCGAATGACACTTTCGTTGGAGTCTTCAACACCTGCAATTGAAAACCTCTCCTGTGGTCTCTTCCTAAGGGGTAGTGCTAGTCTTCTTATCGTGCACAAGACATATTTTGATTAGTTTGGGAGACAGGTCGAACTCTAAGTAATCTTGGAGTATTGTCCTGCACTTGAGGACCAAAACCGTGTATATACTTCGGTGCAAATAGTATGTGAGTGCTCGTGAATATTTAGGTATTACTTAGTTAGAAGACGGTCGACCTGGTTCCTTGCATAGCAATGGGTTAGTGTAGCAAGGGGCTAAGTTGATGGAAAAATTTATCGATGAAGATGGGAAAAGTACACTTGAAGATTGCTTGAGACATCATTATGGTCTTGTCAAGGCCATGTAGCATAATTGAGCTCCTTGATGTCTAGCTCTTGGTAGCTAGTGACTACTTGTAGTGCTTGAAAAGTATGGTGTAATTTCCATTGTCTTTCATGCCTTGCTTACCACTGTGGATTATAATGGCATTGAGATGAGTGCAAAAGAATTGTGCAAGTGGTTCAGGGTGACAGGTCTAACCATAGGCGAGGCGAGCTCCCTAGGTATGTCCTGCCCTTAATGTGCCCTGAACAATTGTGGGGGATGTACAAAGGGCTAGGGGATTAGGGACGGAGCCAGACAACCAAGGTCACTGGACGTATCTATTTTGAGGACCCCTAGGCGCGGTGCTGTGATTGTGTGTGTGTGTGTGTTTTTTTTTTCCCCCTTCCTTCTTTTTTTTTTTTTGTGGTGGAAAAAATGAATACAATCAATGCCATACTTTGAGGCTGTTAGCCTTTCATTTGGATTTGAGAAATGTTGGGATCCAAAGGCTATGAAGAATGGATATTACAGAGATGATTGTGTCACCAGCCTTGATGCTAGAGGAACTGTTGTTGAGATGAAGAGATACACTTGAGATTTTGCAAACCTCTTTGTAACATGTGAGACATCGAACAATTGAGGTAGCACTTGGAGTGAGCTGTGCATGGACAAGGGTAGAGCATCTTGCGAATTGAATTCTGGATGATGAAGAGACGTTTGCCTTGTTGAGAGCATGGCGCCTGCCCGAACATAGAGTTTGGCCAAGAAGGAGGAGGTAATCGATGATTATGCTTTGGCCATGCTCAATTGCAATATGTGCTTTTCTGCAGAGGTGTCTTTGGGTTCTCATCCAGTGGCGTTTCCGTCATGGCTCTTGTTTCTTGGTATTCCTGTCACTTCCTCCATAATGGTTCTTTGTGGGGCTGGTGGTCTTGCGGTGACTTGGATATTAAACGCTTCTAGACGTTGACCTGTGTTATTCTGCACCAACTTGTCACTTCGTGAGAGTACATGCTCGCTTGCGTTAAGTACATCGGACCAATGCAATCATGTTAAGACATAATTTTTCAGAATGCTATGATGTATATTGGGGTGCCTATTTCATTGCTTGTTAAGGTCACATACATTAACGAGAGGTAATAGGAATGTGTACAAGTGGGGATCTTGCCCCTTTACTCATCAAAAAACAAAATGTTCTAGCATGCTGACTTGTCGAGCTACTTGTACATCATAGGGATTTAGTCGATAGGTACGAGGTGGGGTGAGTCCGGTTGGCTAGGTGACCGGGGCGGTGTTAATGAGGGGCTCCCATGAGGCTGGGCAAGGAATATGTCGGCCGGGACATGAATGGTGTAGTCCCGGGCTACTACCATTTCTAGTACGTCTTTAAACAATTCATCAAATTCTGCCCTCTCCCTGGCCGCCTTGTCACTTCGTGAGCACGTAGTGCCCGAGGGTGTGTTGGGGGTCTATGCAACTGGCGTCACCACCTGCTGCGCGTTTCTTTGAGTCTCGACTTTCTTGACTCGAGGGTTTTTCGGCCTTCGTCCGGGACGGTGTCGCTTAGGGCCTCGCTTCTTGGCATACCTCTTGAGGGTGGGCACATAGCGCTCTGGGAGAGGGGCACGTGCCACATGCTCCCGTCGTCTGTGAAGAGCGTCTTTGCATGCCAGATGTCCATGGTTCTCCATGTGTTCCATCTGGGAGCCTGCAAGATGCAATCCAAGGGTTAGATCTTGATACAGGATACAATTGTTTGCATGGAAGGGATTTTAGTGTGGTTTATCAAGCGCATGTGACAAGAAGGAGAGGGGTGAAGCATGTAGTGTTTTGTCGTAAAGGGATGGCCCTCATGATGATGTTCGTTTTGCCTCCAGCCTAGCCGATATTGGCTTATGATAAGTTGTGTGGACTGGTTGTCATGGAGTGGGATAGGGCACATCCTCGAAAGGGTAGACAAAAAAGGGAATAAGGTGTATAGAAAGGGGCTGCACCCTGTCTACACCATCAGTGTTGTTGGTCAAGGCTTCCTATGGTGGTAATGTGGGTTGCATGCCCTTCACTTGGAGGTGGGGATGGTCACACGGCTTTTAAATGTGTGATGAGAGGAGGACTTGAGGAGCTTAGCGTGTCAGACCCAACTCTTCTCCCTGCGCTTGACTATCATTACTTGTGTGTGTTGACATTGTTTATACCCGGTGACACAAAAATCAGTGTTTATTTATATACATATTTATGAATCCCTGTCACTTCACGAGGATAAGAACCAAGTGTAGAACTCGGGGTTGTACCGGAGCGTGGCACATGCATCTAGTATTCGTGGCAGCTTACTCAATATTGATAGATATTTTTCCACATCAAGTAGCATGGAACCTTGTCCGAGTCTACTGGCTATATGTAACTCCTCTTCAGTGAGAACCTTATCAAACAGTGAGTTTTCTTGGCTAGGTTCAGCCAAGTCCCTACCCCGAATGGCAGTCAGCACTCGTAGGGAAGTTGGTGCCACATAGGTTAGGTCCCTTTGGGATCGCCATTTGGCCAATCGCTCCTCAGAGACTGTCATGTTCTGAGCCCCTTGTTCGGCCATTGCAACGCGGCAGTCACACCAACGCTGTTCAAATTGACTTCAGCCCTCTGTTAGTCGCTTTAGTTTCTCTATGTCTATGAGATTTGGTCGGCAGAGCACTTCATTGAACATGACGGTTAAGCGCAGTTTGTTAGCCTCCTCGCCAGGGATGAGTTGCACGTGTTCATGTAAGAGCTGGTCATAGTGCTCATCAAGATGTTCTTGCTCTTCCCAAGATAAGGGAAATGGCAAGTATTCTTCAAGTTGCTCCTTAGGGCATGCACCCATGTCTGCAAGGACGTAGATATGTGCGAACACTTTGAGCTTAGCATCCAACTCAGTTAAGCATTCTGCGACACTTCTATGTTCAGCGAGGGCTTGCTCGGTTGCCATCTCATGCAAGGTTCTAGGAGTTTGCCTGGGCTTTAGCATAGCTGGGGGCCCAGGCCTCGATGAGCAAGATTGGTCAACATTGGAATTGCTCATGTCCTTGGGGTTTGTGCATTTTTCCTGAGGTTTGGCTGCTATTTTGTCATGGTTCTCCTTGGATGTGGCTGGTATAGGTTTGTCACCCTGTTGTGACAGCGTTGTATCCACTCTTGATTGGTCGATGCAAGTTCTATTGTCATTGGATTGAGTTTTGAGAGCAACTGTTGATGGCAACGACTGCTTTGATTTTTTAGAGCACACGGATGTGTCTGAGGTTTCACCGCTATCAAGAGAGACGTCAATGGGTTCATTGGTGGACATACGTGTAGCTGCTATTGTTTTCGATGTTTTCTCCTCTTCTTCTTGGTCAATGCATGTGCATCTAACGTCTCAGGACCCTGGGCTACATCGACAGTTGATGTGCTTGGTCGGGCCTCAGTATTTTCCTTCTCTAGAGGGTCCTCATGGGACCTAGTCGTGGCCTACGGAATAGCCTTGCTAGGTTGAGTGGTCAGATGCGCCGTCTCCTTGGCCACATCTTTGGGAGGTCTCCCCTCAAGCCTAGGCTCTAGATGCTTTGGAAGTGCTGGAGTTTTCAAGGACACTAGTTGCGGCACCTCCTTCATAGGTGTACTACTAAGGACACGCTCCGCCAGGGGCGTAGTCATGGCCAAGGGCTGTGACTACTGTGATCCCTGATTGGAAGTAGTAGCGGCTAGTCCAGTGGGTCGGCTACCCTTGGTGGATTGCAGTGTCAAGTCCCTAGGGTGATCGGAAGTGGTCATGTCTTTTGTTTCCCTTTGAGCACTCATCTGTGTAGATCGAATCTAGTCACATTAGGTTGCACAGGCATATCCTTGGGCTGAGAGCTACAGATGGCATCATGTCCCACCTCTTGGACATTTGGAAGCTTAGATGGAGATGGAGATTGGGATTGAGCAGCCACCCTTGACGACTGTTGTTGTGCTTCCTGTGTCTGTTTGGCAAAAGAGGGTGTAGGAGATCTAGGACTCTTAGGTAGACTTGGCACTGGCTGAATGATTTGCTCAAGGCTATTAGACAATTGTGCCATTTGCTTTGTTGAGCGATCAGCCTTGCCTTGAGCAATGTTGTGCCTATGATGCTTGTTCTCCCCTTGGGAAATCAAAGGCTCTTTGGGCACTAATGATTTTTGTGCATGCTCAATGGCTACATATGACATCTGTCTATTTAGCATGCTAGGCTGAGGCTCTTTCCTTCGAACAATAATGTATGGTTTCTTGCCTCGAGACCTAGATTTTCTCTTAGATTTCCTCCTGTGCTTCATTTCTTTTGATGCACTCTAGCCTTCAGCTGATAGAGGCGGTTTAGTAGGGGATTTTGGTACCCAAATCCATCGGTTACCTGCGTAGTACCCTTGAGCACGTAACAATGCTTTGGATATTCATTGCGGCGTTGTGCTGACCCTCCATCGATGCCTGCATCTATAAGTCTTGGGCTTCTTTTGGGGTCTTCTACGATATTTGTAAGTCCAAAGCCCATCCTTGGCATTGTCTCTTGACCTTCTTTTTTCAGGCCTGGCCTCACTCACTGGTTCTTGTTGTTTGACCTGTGCTTATATCAGTTTTTCCAACAAGTCCTTGCTCTCGTTAGTAGGCTTGACTATTACCTTAGCACCTTCCTAGCCTTTCCCTTGAGGTTTGATGAGGTCACCCTTGCTAAAGGTTGTGACTATCCTCACACCCGGTAGTGTTAGGTGTATCCTCTGTGCCACATAGTCATTGGTCACCCTTTTGAAGGGTCTTCCTAGGAGGGTTTCTTTCCTGTAGCTAGCACTATTTGGAGGAACATGAAATAGGATAGGCAAGCTTTCCATTTCAATTGTCACAAGGATTTTGCACTTCCCTATGAGTGCTTGTGGGTGTCCCCCATAAGGGCTAAGAGTTGCACTAGTCGGAGTGAGCTCTGGTTGGCCTAGTAGGGTCCATGATTCATAGGTCAAGATGTTAAAATATGCTCCTTCATCAATCAGAGCATCAATAGTATGCTCTCTTTTCGCGGTGTGTTTGACCCTAAGATAAGCAGGTGGTACTATGTCTTCATCTTCCAGGTCTTGGCTCGTAAACTTAAGCCTTCTGACAGATGGCCTTGAGTCCCCACTTGCATGACCAGACGTGGATTCTCCACCAATGTCTTGGGTTTTCTGTGCAGTGTTGCTCAAGATACATCTTTCATCAAGAGTGTCATGTCTAGTCATCTTGGCATTTGTAGCTTGCTGATGTTGCATTTCGCCCTGACTAAACGTGGTCTGAACACAATGTCTTTGTGTTCTCGTGGTGTGGCTTTTTTGCCCTTGATGGCTAGATTGGCCCATTGATGTTCTAAGGTCTCTGTTTCTCTCTGTTTGGGTATGGGCTTTTGGTTGCTCTTTTGCAAGTGAGAATCCATGCTCGTATAGAGCCCTTACTACACTAGGGTCCAATTTGGAGGACTTGTCACGGTGTGCGTTTTCTCTCCAACCTACTTGGGGGAGGTGCGGAGGGGGCAGAGCCCCCTCTGCGGGGGTCTGGGGGGGCAGTCCCCCCCGGCCCGCAGGGCCATTATGGTAGACGCCATATGCAATTTGGAGGAGCGTTTAATGCCAAATTTTGAACTACGTGCTCTAAATTTTAGCCGAGTGAGGATCTGTGATGTGCCTTTAGCTCTATGCGGTCTTTGGGGTCAATCTTGGGGTTTAGATGCGTCAGAATTCGTGTTTTAGATACCTGTCCGATTTTGACAGTTTTCTGTTCCATTCGCAGATGTTCCGATTTTCAGGAGTCCGATTATCAAAATCAGACGTCCGATTTTGGGTTGGTCCGATCGGACCAGTGGTCCGATTCTGGCTGGTCGATTCTAGCTGGTCCGATTTCAGACTGGTCCGAGTGTCCGAGTATCCGAGTCGGACGGGTTAGTTCGAATCTGAGTGGTCCGAGTGCCATGTGGCACATCCGATCGGGCTAGTCCGATTCTGGGAATTGCACTAGACTGGTCCGACTCACTCTCAGTCAGACGGTCCGATTCTGGAAGTCGGACGGTCCGACTCCAGAACTCGGGTGGTCCGATTCTGGGAATTGGACCGCTGCGAGTTGGTCCGACTGCGTCGGCGGCGGGCGCGATTCCCGCGCGTTTGAGCCGCGATTTCGACGTGTTTGACCCCTCCTTACTGTTTGCTGCGCACAATCACCACAGACTTCCTAGATTTGATTAGAGCACTTATTGGAAAACACCAGACTCACCTGGAGCAGCACGAATCATTGGCACCTAGAAATCGGGGTAGCGCTTCCTCATCCTGTGAACTAGAAGCTCTCTCTCTCTCTCTCTCTCTCTCTCTCTCTCACAAGACCAACCAAGAAAATGAGGTCTGTCCTGGCCTCCCAGGCCTCTTAAGGTCCTTTCCCAGCGCTGCAGAACTATACAGCTAGTTCCCTGTCCCTGCTGTCTCACCCAGAAACTTGAATTTGGTCCCCTGTTTTCCTGTTTTAGCCTGTTATATAACAACAGAAAACCCTACTGTTTGCTTGTTTTTTCTTTGTTTTTTCCTATCCTAAATGCATCCAAATCACAAAATAAATACCTACACTACTCCATTCCACAACATAAATCTCAAGAAAGCAAAAAACCTACTTGCCAAGGAGATCGAATATCCTCTTCAACCCCCTCGCTTCCTACCTATCTACCTCAAGCACCGGTTCGGGGAAAACCCTACTTCAATGCTCGATTCGAAGCGTGCAAGCGCTCAAGGCTTGAATCCGTTGGTCCCGGCAACGGAACCAAAATGTGGGAGCTTTCACTCAACCGTCGAGACCCTCGGACCACTTATTGTTTCAAGCGTTCCAAGCCGAGCACTAATGGCTACCTCTCACATAGCCGACACGCCATCTATACCTACGGGTGTAGTGAGCTTACCTCCGTGCCACTCAAGTTACCTCCTCTCCCACGCACTCCGGTAGCTCCACAATCCATGTGCAAGCTTCAAGAAAGCTCCATCCACAAGCTCCACGCTCCAAGCTCCATCACCACGAGCAAGAGAAGAGAAGAGACGAGAAGAGAAGAAGAGAGGAGAAGATGGAGAGCTTCTCCTCCTCAGTCCCTCACCCTCACACACTCACTCCCTCACACTCTCACACTCCCTCTCTCAAGCACAAGCTCAAGCAAGCAAGAACAAGAAGAAGAAGAAAAAGAGGAGAGCTACGTCCAACCACACACAAGAATGAGCTTCTCATTCACTTTTCAACTTTATATACAAAACCTTAAATGCCTGTTGGGCGGTCATCCCCTTTTCCCCTTTTTACATGGCCAGCCGTAGCCTAGGCCCTTTTTCCCATTGTCCTTCTATCTTCCTAGATTCCTTTCCACCGCCCATCTATATTTACAAATTGCACGGGTGAGAGCCCGGTGCTCTTTTACAAGATTTCAGGGTGCACCTTTTTATTTTAAAATGCGCCTTTCCCCTTTTGCCTTTGACTTGGACTTTTAAGGTTGCCCTTGCGCTTTTGGCCTTTTCTCCTATTCTTTCTTTAGTCGGGCTACCTTTTTTCTGCCTTTTCCCTGCATCTTTTTTATTTCCTTTTGCTTTCTTCGTGTTGGGGTTAACACAGACGGAGCCCATGTGTAGTTGGAGGCTGGTCCTTTGAAAAATCTATGCACTCACTCAACTCCTAGGTATAATCCATTTTCATCTTCACTAAGATAACCATCCCTTTTACCCTTTACATTGACATGCGTCCTAAGAACTTGTTCCCCCCATTTGCTAGAGTTATCATAATCGAGAAGCAATGTAGCATACCTAGTGCTTGAAGAGTAAACCCAAAGTGATATGGTAAGCTCTTGATAGGGGCTTTGGCCAAATTTTGTGGTAATAATCCGGGTTGTAAAAAACCCAGATCATTAGCCCTCCCCTTAGGCTAGAGGTATTCATGCCTCTAGCTTGATAATGATGGTCCAATAGAGCAAGGAGGATTGCACCCCCTCATTAGTGGCTCTTCATTGAATGACTGCTCCAAAGTGTTCATATTTCTTTGAAAATAAGGCTTCAGTCGCCATCCATTTACCCTTGTCTTGTGAACCTTCCCATCCATGTCACCTAGCTTATAGCTGCCATTTGGATATCTCCTTATGACCATGAATGGCCCTTCCCACTTGAACACAAGTTTAGCATCCTTTCTGTTATCAAAGCGATTATCATAGCGTATCACAAGTGATCCTTCCCTGATGTGTTTGCTAGCAAGCTTTTTATTAAATGTCTTCCTTCTCTCTTCAGCCTGCAGGGAATAGTATTGGACTGCTGCTTCTCTGTCTAACTCCAGCCTCTCTAGATCCAAGATCCTATCCTCTAACTTCTTATCTTGATTCTTCTCTCAATTGGCTACTAAAACACGCAAACTGGCCAGTTTCACTTCTATAGGAATCAAAATCTCTTGGCCATAGACGAGGTGAAATGGAGTATAGCCAAGTGAGGTTCTAAATGAAGTCCTGTAGGCCCAAAGAGCTGCACTCAATTATTTATCCCAGTGCTTGGGGTGTATGCGTACTTGCTTGGTAATTATCTTACAAATCAGTCCATTCACTTTTTCGCCATTTACACTGTGGGTAGTAGGGAGTAGAATGCCTGTGCTTAATTTTTAGCCTTTCCATTAGCTCCCCTACTAGGTTCGCCCTAAAACCAGGACCCCGATCAGAGATAATTTCCAAAGGTGTGCCAAACTTGCAACAAATATTTTCAAACACAAATTTTTCCACTTCTTGGGATGTGATCCTACTAGTTGCTGAAGCCTCTGCCCACCTCGTCATGTAGTCCATACCCATTATGATGTATTCCTTGCCAGATTGAGTTTGTGGGAGTGGCCCTATTGCATCAATCCCCCATTTCTCAAATGGGCCATATGTAGTTATGGGATTTTGTTCCTCATGCACTAGCTTCCTTGGTCCCGCCTTTTGGCAATCATCACAAGTGCGGCACCAATGTTGCACATCTCGATGTAGACTAGGCCACACAAAACCGGCTTGGGGAATCTTCTTGCTGGTTATTTCTTGAGCAAAATGTCCACCACAAACCCCTTCATGGCAACTCTTAATCACATCCATAATCTCCTTTGCTGTTGGCACCCTTCTAAGCACTACATCCTTTCCTTTGCAATGCAACACATCATTTATCAAGCGGTATTTAGTGGCCTTTGTAGCCAGCCACCTTTTCTCACTCTTACTCATATGTGTAGGTGCCTCACCATGCTCAAGAAAATAAAGCACATCCTATAGTTGAAACTTACCCTGAAACAAGGGAAGCTTTACTGTAATGATGCCCACCATTACCTCTTTCAAATTTTCAGCTGCTAGAGCATCTGCGTCGCCATTTGTGCGCCTTGGCACAAAATAGATTTGGGCTTTCTGTAGCTTTCTCATGAGGTTTTTAGCTTCTCTCATTTTCACTGCTAAGTTATCATTTTTACAAGCCCAGATTCCTTTCATTTGCTTAACAATTAGCATAGAATCCCCAAAAACATTAAGTCGAGTGACACCATGTGAGAGACACCACCTCAAACCTAAAAGCAAGGCTTGATATTCTGCCTCATTGTTAGAATGGACATCCTCCAAGCTGATACCTTCTGCATAAAGTTTGTCACCTTCGTGACTGAACACCACTATTCCTACTGCCGCTCTGTCTTTAATACGCTTGTAGGCCCCATCGAAGTAGAGGGCATGGGCATTCTCCACCCGTGGCGGCTCCTCAAGAGGAGGTGTCTCCTCTTTTGCCTTTCCCTTCTCCTTTTCCTTCTTTTGATGGCATTTATGGGTCAACAAATCAGCTAGGCAAGGTCGAGTAGAATCCTCCACCTTGAAGGTGTAGTCAAACTCTTGGAGTTGTATCACCCACTTAGCAATTCTGGCTGAATCATCCATGTGTTGTAAGGCATAGGGAAAATGCTCTTCTGTCGTGATCACTGTGAATGGCCTAGGAAGAAGATAAGGACGAAACTTTCCTATAGCAAACATTAGAGACAAAACCATCACCTCGACCATCTTGTACCCTCATTCTGATGCTGTCATTACTCTACTAGAAAAGTAAACCGGTCTCATTAGGCCAGTTTTAGCATCCTTTTGTATTAGTGCTGCCCCTAGAGCATCTTCCCCAAAACTCGGATTGACAAAAAACTCCTGATCCCGACAAGGCTGTAAAATTATAGGAAGGGTGCTAAGAGCCTTCTTCACCTCGTGAAAGCACCTTTCGCTTTCATCACTCCACAGGAGCTCCTCAGAGTGGGTTAACTGTTGCAATGGAAATATTAATTGGGAGAGGAGATGAATGAACCTTCCCATATATCGCACCTTTTGAATGAAAGAGGTTAGTTGCTTCACAGAAGATGGTGATGGCACCGCCAATAGGGCCTTAACTTTGTTTGGATATGCTTCAATGCCCCTCTCACTTACGACATGCCCTAACAAAGTTACACTGCTTTCGCCAATGCGACACTTCTCATGGTTTAACTGCCCCCCATTTGTGCGAGGCAGTTGAAAGCTTCATCCACCTTCCCTAGATGTAGAGCCTTAGAACTATAAATACAAAAATCATCAATAAAGACCCTGATGGATTTCCCAAAATATGGCTGGAAGACATAATTCATGAATCACTGGAAGGTAGCTGGGGCATTTGTTAATCCAAATGGCATTGCTTTGTAAGCAAAACAACCCCAAGGTGTAATGAAGGTGGTCTTGTGTTGATCCTCCTCAGCTATTCGGATATGGAAATAACCTGAATACCCATCACAAACAGTGTATCTCTCATGCCCGGCCACCTCATTGAGTATTTCATCCTGAAAGGGAAGAGGAAAGTGATCTCTCTTAGTTGCAGCATTTAGCGACTTGTAATCCACACAAATCCTCCATTTTCCATTCTTCTTGGGTATCACCACCACAGTGAAACCCACTCTGAGTCCCCTATTGGATAGATGAAGCCTGCCTTCAAAAGTCATTGCACCTCAGTGAGTAGAGCGTTTTGTTGAACTACTCCCAATCATCGTAGCCGCTGCACCACTGGCCGTGCTCCCTCTTTTAGATTAATGTGATGTTGTAGTGCTGTCATACCTATGATGTGTTCATAATCAGAAATAAAAAGTGCAGAGTGTTTTATCACCACTTCCATGTAGGCTGCCTTCTCCTCAACTGATAGATCCTTAGCCAACATTTTTTCTAACCCCTCCTTCTCGACCTTTGGAAGCTGCTGTGGAATTTCACTACTAGAAGGCCCTTTTAATGTAATCCCCATCACTTCTAGAGAGCTTTCTTCCTCCTCATTAGAAGACTCTCCCTCTGTCATAGATGACCAACCCTCGCTCGCTGGAACTCCATTCATTAGCGGTGGTCTCTAACACAAGATCCTCCTGTCGGCCCTCCTTCATGTTGTAGATAGTGCTCTTCCATTTTTTCTGCAGCCCCTTTTGTGGGCTTAGCTCTAAAGCCCCTGTCTCCCAATCTTGTATGGCTTTCATTCCCATTAGCCATGGTCGCCCAAGAATGAGCGGATAGCTGTCCCCCTTCACTGGCATCACATACATGTCAAGCTCCAATTGCACTCCACACACCTTTACCTTGAATTTCTTTATAACTCCCAAACAATTTACTACTACATTTTTAGCCATTTTGGCCCCAAATTTAGTAGTTTCATTTACCTCTAATCCCAAACGATGCATCAACTTTTCCATCATGACACAAATCTCTGCACCTCCATCCACATATGTCTTTGACACTCTCTACCCATTGATTTTGGCTTCCACTAGAGGCACAATATCTTTCATCTTTCTAGCTTGGATTGCATTCACATGTCTATTCTTCATGGGTCTAATGCTTACCATCTTGGACCATTGTCGCCGCACTGTTGGAGATAGATGTAGTAATTGTGGCCATGAAATTTTTGGCCCTTGATTCCTCACATCAGCAAGCAAGTCATAAACTCTAGTACCTTTACCCAGGGAAAAATCATCTGGCTCAATGTGTTAGCGTGAGCGAGCCCTCCTCTTTTTACTGTTGCGTGTCTTTGCAGCCCTTGATGACTCTGCCTCCTCTTCCATATTTTCAACTTCCTTTGGTGGTGTAGGCTCCATTCTCTCAATTCTATGGGCTTTCTTCATCGGCATTGCTTCAACGTCTACTACTTTGGCCTTCCCTTTGACATCACTCTCATCTAAACTAATTATCCTGACATCATGATTCTCTGGCAGCTGGACAGGCAAGGGCAGCACCTCTGCAAGTGGTCGAGGATGCTGGAGAACTTGAACCGGTGGTGGAGGCCCTGGATTCGGTGGAACAAACCTTTCCCTAGGTGGTGTCACTTGTTGTCCCCTCCTTCTTGGTTGGAACCCATTTCTTGAAAAATGCCTAGGATGAGGGCAAAAGTACATACCATGGCTAGTCTCCCCACAATTATAGCAAATATACTCTCTTTCTTGTCTCCTTGGACCTCGATTGCCTTCATTTATGAGGGGAGGGGGTCGTACTCCTTGCACCAAATTTAACGAAAGGCTTTCAAGTTGATTAGTAATGCGTTGTAGGAGCTCTTGCTGTGGCATCTCCGATTCAGGTGGGGCCTCTGCTATTTCTCTAGGCCTTGACATGGTTGGTAAAACCTGCATGGGCTCAACTCCCCCCTTCAACTGGGCTTGATACTTCAATTTTCTATCTTTCTCCCTCGCATAAGTGACTGATTCTTCATAGGATGTGGGAAACTTTCCTTTGACCTTCTCCCTTAGTAGAGGATGAAGTCCGGCTAGAAAACAATCTTTCTTAAGGAAATCAGGTACTCTTTCTCCCTCGGCTAAGGAGGCTGTCCATTTATCCCACAATTTTATAAACATGCCTTCATATGCTTGGTACTCCCTTGGTAAGGTTTGGCGAAGATCTAAGAGTTATCTCCAAATATCTTCAGGTGGCTCTGTATCTTGGTACTTGTGCATGAATGCGGTCTTGAGATCTTCCCAATTACCCCTTGTAGTCTCTGGGAGAGCTTGATACCACACTCAAGCATCACCCTTTAGAACTAAAGAGAAGGCCCGTACTTTGGTTGCTTCATCATCTCGGTCCGTGACTAGGAAGGCCATTTCTAAGTCATCCAAAAAAGTCTAGAGCTTTCTCCCCTTTGTGCCCAAAAAAACTTGGAAATGCCATGTTGCCTTAGTAGAGTACGAAGATGAAAACGTCTAGACTTAAGTTGTATTTTATGAGGGGAAGGATGAATGGGTTCACAGATGCATTGATTTCAGCAAGATGTCTAGGCCCCAGTATGCTTCTAATAATGCCCTAGAATCTAAGCTTTGTGCTAGCTACAATATGCACAGTTTGCATAGCAAGTGGACGGATAGGTCCATACAACTTGTGGTGATTCATGAGAAACTATTATAATAAGATAAAGACATGTACATTGAAGGATGCATTGTAGTCTAGCATTGGGAAGATTATAGGTTCTGGTAATACAAGAATCTCCCTTAATCTTTCAGCCCCAAAGTATATGACAAGGCGCTGTTGGAATAAAATCTTCCTACTGATGCATACATTAATTCGGATGTTTTGTACAGAGTGAAAGGTGTAGAAATTCGGGTCATTATTATTATTCATGAGTGGAGACTACTTAAGGGAGTAGAGGGAATGCACTTTCTTGAATTATGAAGGATTTTTCCCAGAGTGTTTCTTTCTGGAACCCACCAACTTTGCTATACAGAGAATTTGCTCACCAGTGATTGTTCTTGCCTTAGTATGTCCATCCTCGGCGACATATATTTCATAAGGTATGATGGCCACCTTTTCAACCACACCCAACCTTCGAGCTAACAACAGTTGAAGGTAGTCTTCATACTTTGCACTTCTACAAAACTCCACACCGTTCATGCATAGTTGTCCTCCTTTGATGTGGATTGGGTCAGAGAGAGAGAGGGATTTGATGATTTGGAGACGAAGACCTCCCGGAAGGGCCTTTACTTTGTTTGCAAAACACTCACCACAATTATGAGAACCTAGCAATTGATGGCAACATGATTTTTTCCGTTGTGAGAGAATGGAATTTCTAAGGTGAACACCTTTTACCCCCATATGTGCCGTCATCCGATAGGCATACTTCCTTTCTTGGGCTTCCTTGGGAGACCATTGTGAGAGTCGTGGACTTCGACCAGCTTCAAAAAAAGTTGGTGAAGGCGTTGAGGAAGAGCCACTTGGGAAACTTGTTGTAGAGGATGCACCACCATGTGTTGTATTGTCCCACATAAGGAGGTAGAGAATTGTGGTTGAGAATGTCCTCAGCAGGGGCACAAAAAATGAGGGATGAAATGATGAACGGGTTGCCTCTTGCCCATCCAACCTCCAATCCTCACTAAGAGAAATAAAGAGGGGCACACCCTAGCCAAAGGGAGGATGGGCTAGGACATCCTTTTTCTCAAAGAGAATCAAGAGAACCAATACACAAATTTACAAGAGAGAATATATGTACTAGACACCATATTAGAATATGAGAGAGAGAGATGAGAGGAGATGGAGATAATAGGAGAAGAGATAGAGGAAGCTTGCCATTATTCTATATGGAATGAGAAGATGAGAAGAGAGGGAGATAATAGGAGAAGAGGTAGAGGAAACTTGCCATTATGCTACATAATAAAAGAACTCACTCATAGCTCACCTCAAAGAGATGGACTAGCATGAGGGTATTCTAGAGTGCTCTCATGGGCTTGTCATTGTCCTCCTCCCCCCTTCATTGTCCATGGGCTCTTTATATAGCCTCCATGAGAGATTAGATTAAGCTAATCTTCTTGATTAACATAATCCTAGATGATGTATGGCATCTTTGAAAATATGGAGAATAGTGGATGGGACAAGTCCCCACCTTGGTCATCATGCAAGAAGCCAAGGGTGGTGGTAGACAAAATAGAGAAATGGAGCTAGATTACAAGAGGGTGGTACCCAAAGCACATTATTATAATATATTTACAAGAAGGATAGAGTGGAAAGTTGGTGTGGTGAAAGAGAGAAGCAAATTGCATGTAGCCAGCAGTTTGTTCCTTCGTAACTTCAAATCCATAAGGAATTTGAAAAAAGTTTCTTCTGCAACTTTGTAGACCAAGTCAAAACCGATCAGGTAACGTGGGAATTTTCTTGAAATTCTCTTTTTCTTGGGAGCTATTGAGATTATAAAAAATGGCTTCCAAAAGCTGCTTTGACTTTAGTCCCCCATATATATATAAATACATATAAGCATGTAACAAAAGGGGTCCATGCTTGTAAGCTTTTGTGCAAGATCCAAGTGACACCATGATGTGGATATTGACTTGTGTGCTAGGGTGAGGTGTCCTCTAATGATGGTGATAGATTCCAAATCTTAGTGATGCCGACGGAGCCCATGTGTAGTTGGAGGCTGGTCCTTTGAAAAATCTATGCACTCACTCAACTCCTAGGTGTAATCCATTTTCATCTTCACTAAGATAACCATCCGTTTTATCCTTTACATTGGCATGCCTCCTAAGAACTTGTTCCCCCCATTTGCTAGAGTTATCATAATCGAGAAGCAATGTAGCATACCTAGTGCTTGAAGAGTAAACGCAAAGTGATATGGTAAGCTCTTGATAGGGGCTTTGGCCAAATTTTGTGGTAATAATCCGGGTTGTAAAAAACCCGGATCACTGGCAACTCATAAACAGTAGATTCCCGCCTTTTGAATAATTTGATTATTTTCCCTGCTACCGGAAGTTTTATGACTGTCCCATCCAACTCATTTAATGCATAAGTAGCATTATCAAACACCTCTCTTACCACATAGGATCCAAACCATCTTTTGGAAACTTTACACATGGCACTATGTTGGTTATCTAAACTCCTATCATAAACCAATACCCAATCCCCATCTTGTATGGTTCTTGGTCTCAGTCTATGTCTTTTGTCAAAGCATTTCTTGTTTTGTATCCTTATTGCCCTTAGCTTTGCAATTGCTGCCTCTATGTCTTCTAACTTTCTTTCGAACTGTCTAATGCGTAAGGCCAACAACTCCTCTTGATTCAACTCCTCCTCCCAAGGTAACACATTCCATGTGACTATCATCTCTTCTATCGGCACGATAGGTTTTTGACCATACATCAATTCTGCAAGCATACATCTTGTAATAGCACAATGAGTTGTTCTGTCAGCCCACAAAGCCTAAGGGAGCAATCGTGGCCACTCTTTTATCTTCTCTCCACATGCTTTTGCCAATGCCTTCATAATAGGTGGATGACCTCTTTCACTTTTTCCATTTCCTTCAGGGTTATAGGCTGAAGTTAAAGCAAGATTTATCCGCAACTGTGCAAAGAAATCATCAGCTTCATTTGCATCCAACTCACCCCTATCTGCTGTAATTTTTCCCACACAGTCATATCGACAAAAGATATCTTCTAAGAGAAAAGTACATACGGCATTTGTCTTCTTAGTACGTAGATCTCTCCCTTCCACTTGATTAGTCAAGTCTTCATGAGCAAGCACAAGATACCTCATTTTCCAAAGGCATGTAGGCATTGTGACCAAATCCACCACCCACTTAAAATGAAGAGACAATGGATATGTGAGTTTCAATCCATCCCGATGTCTCACAATTGAATACATTTGACATGTCGTACATGTTTCCACAAAGTGAGCAACATCCTTATACATACCCTGCCACCAATATCTTTCTTTGATTTTTGTAAAAGTACCCCAAACACCTCTATGACCAGCCCACAAGCTTTCATGAAATTCTTGCATTACTTTTACTTGTGAAGCTTTGTCACCCAAAACTCACAATGGCATACCCTGTCTCTTTTTAGCATGTCTCCATAAGTATCCATCTTTTAAGAAAAATCCATAGGCTTTCCTCTTGATCTTCTTAAACTCCTCATCTGACCATTCATCTCTCTTTGTTAATGTATTGAGATATTGACCAATTCTCAGCCACTCTCTTGCATATTTGTCTTCCAGAAACATTTTTACACAAGATGCAAAACACCTAAAGTGTCTTCTCTTTGTTGTCCAAGCTTCTATTAATGTTGTAGCAACACATTGCATTGCTAAATTCACTCTTACAACATCATTTTCAGCCATAAGAAAGTCATCTTCTTCCTCCTCATCCATCATCCCATCTTCATTCTCATAGCGTGCTCCAGATAACATGTCTGCCACCACTGGGTTATCTCTTCCTGCAATATGCTGAAATTCAGGGTTCAAAGATTTCATGTATGCAATCCACTAGAGCATAGCAATGTCCGGGGTAGCATAACTAGTAATCATACCCAATACCGCCAAACAATCAGTCTCAATGACTACATGAGCACCCATAAAATACTCCTTATCACATTTAAGGGCTCTCACAATTCCCCATAATTCTCTCTTTACCTGTGGATATCTTCTCTGTTGTTCAGTCAATACTTTTGCACCAAAGCATATTGCATATCTTTGTCCTTCCTCATCATCTTACCCAATTGCCCATCCAATCCCGATTGGGCTTGTATCAACAGTAATAATGATAGGCTTTCCATGTGAACAGTTAGCCTTTCTCAACGTAGTAGCAGATTTCAAGAGTTGCTTCAATTTCTTCATTGCTTTCTGATGCTTCCTTTCCCAATGAAATTTTTGACCTTTCCTTAGAAGCTAATAAAGAACATCGGCTACACGTGCAAAGTGAGGAATCCATATCAAATAGAACACACATGCACCCAAGAATCTACGTACCTCTAATGAATTCGTGTATACATCTTGCATTCTATCAATCCCATCTATTTTTGCTAGTGATGGCCTTTGTCCATAAGGCCCACACATATGCCCAACAATCAAAACTTCTTCAACTCCAAAGATAGACATTTTTCCAGAAAGAGTTAAATGCACCTCTTCTAGACGTGTCAAAATCCTCTCACAATCCACAATATGATCTACAACAAACTGTCTGCATCCATGAGCATCCATCTCTTCATTATTTTCATCCACTGCACACCCTTTGATTGGAACATCATCCAAGAAGGGCATAGTCAATTGTGGTATAAAATCCCTGAGTACCCTATTCATAACATTTGTCATGTGTGCCACTGAGTTTGTTGCACCCTGTGGGAGAGTACACATTTGTACTAACCCCAAAGGAGTCTTCATGGTTGTGATATCCCTGCTTTCAATTGCAAGCTGAAACTGATCATACCCTGAGTAAAGATCACCCAAAGAATAGATCTCGGTCTGTCTACAAAAGCCTCTACAAATTCATCAACCACCATAGGACCTGCACCCACATTTCTTATGGTCACTTTATTGACCGGTTGCATGTCTTGAATAAATCTCAAAGCCCCATTCTTTGTGGGCACAGTAAACCAACGATTTGAGTACGGGGCTGAAGATGGCTCCAAGATCTTCATGCAAATCTTTTCATGTAGCAAATCCATCAGCTTTGGCAGGTAAGCTTTAGGTAATGGAATAGGCCTCAAGTTCCATGGTACATGTGGCACAGTAAATATGACCATAGGAGAGACAACATTTGGATCCACACAACCTATTTCACTTGATTGAAATGCAAATGCCTTCCCATGTCTAGCCAATATCTACATAAAACAGTTTCTCTCAGCAGGCAAAAGAAACCCTTCTGCACCAACTTTCAATTCTTGTAATGTTTCAGATGTAAACTGGTGACCTATATCTTTAGGATCCCGTAAGCTTGGCTGCCTTGACACTTTTTCATACATACCCTCACTCTCTGGTGGAAGTGGCAAAGCAATTGGTTTCACCTTTTTGTCAACTGTCTTATACTTCGTCTCACAAGTGCTTCAACCCATTGTAATCCTTCCTGCTGAGCAAACAATGCTATAACATCATACATATCCAAAGAACATACTAATAGCACTCTGTTTTCAGCCTTATTTTCTGCATGTACAGTTGCTGAAATTTCAGCCATAGTGTTAGTAATATTCAGCCCATAAAAAATGCCTGAAGTTCCATCATTTTCAGCTAACAGCCCCAATGATCTCAGTTTCTTAATAGCTTGTTTCATAGATATGCGTTCAGCTCTACACATAGCTTCCATAGGCTTAAACCAACATGAACTGTTTGCTGTAAACTGAGAATTACCAATAGTAAATACATGCTTCATTTCATCAAGAGGTGAGTGCACCCTCTAAACAGCACTATTGTAGCCCCGCATTACAGTAGTGCTTAATGAAAATCCAAGTCTTTGAATTCCCCTGCATTTGGAACCAAAGGAGACTCTCAAAGCGTATCACGATTTCTGGGATGATTAACACAAACAGTAAGAAATTGGACTGCTTTCCTTCCATCTTTGCTTCTGACTCTTGCGTAAGCAGAACCATCATCAAGTACCTTTGTTTTCATACGCATACCTGTAATATAGAGCTGTCCCAAAATCACTACATATGAGAAATTATCTTGCACAAAGAAGTGTTGCTCTTCCTGTACGTCACCAATCGTCACTTTTACATTAGGACATGTAGCATAGAGCTCCCCTGAAGAATTATTTGCAGCCCTCATTCACCAACCATGATCAGTGTCTACAAGCCATGCACCATTTTCATACAATCCCCACTCAATGACATTTATCTCAGACCCATGGTCAAGTAGAGCAACACAAGGAGATTCACGCTCCCCTATTTTCACTACCGTTTCAGTGGTACCTCTAGCCTAATGATTTCTTGTGTAGTGACTTCGAGGAATAAATCCTAGAGTCTCTTCTCCATATTGTTGCATTTGCCTTACTCCACCATGCATATTGCTACAAGACAATGCATTTTAAGCCACTTTCTTCTCTTTTCCACATGATGTCCACTGATTAGTAGCATCTTGCATAGATAATCTATTACTTACTTCATGCTCATATTCAGCCCGAATACCCAACAAACTAGTCTCCTCTTCAAATTGCAGCAATGCACTAGTGGTATCACCAAGAAACGGATGCTTCCTTTTAATTATGTCAATGATCTCATCATGAAATTCTTGCTTGGCAATGCCAAGCATCTCTCCCAAGGTAAATTCCACCCGACTCTTTAAGATCCATTCTTCAAGAACCTTCTTAAGATCTGTGGCCGTCTCAATTTCAGATTGCAACTTATATCCTGGATGCTTGCCCTTCTTTTTGCCCTCTTGTTTGTTATCCTGTTTTTGCTTCTGACTGGCCTCTTCCATAACATGCTCGGGATGTGGCTGATTTGCAGCTTTAGGCTGTTCCACACTTCTTCTTGTCATTCTTTTAGATGTCCCTACAATATCTTCATATCTTTTTTGTTTTTCTTCCACAAGTACATCCATGTTTTGTACCTTTGCTAAATATGCATACACAATATATGCATCTACCGGTGATTCCCAACCAGTTATGCCACGAATGTCTTGCCCTGCATGAGATATTTCACTATCAGTGACCTTTCTCTTTTCAGCTGAATGTAAAGCATGTGTCCATATTTCAGTGTGTCCATATTTCAGTCTTTGGATCAACCATTACTTGGCCATGCATTCTATCCAACTGTAGACCAAAAGTAGAAGCATGTACTGCCACATAAGCATTTCGGACAGCCAAGTCTTCCAATAACTTCTGTATACCTCCCTTTCCAAAATTCAAAGCAAGAGGCAATCTTGTTTCTTGTGCATGGATCTTTCCATCCTTCCAAAATATAAGCTATCGTGCCAAGGCCTCCTGATAGGCAGTACAATCCTTTCTCTCATGCTGCAAACTGTCACACCACATACATCTTTTTCCAAGTTTAGGGGTTGCTTCCCGTCCCCTTTCCTCTTGTCCTTTTTCATCCAATTTTGCAACCTTCAATTGAAGATCCCGCATACCTTTGACCAATTCATCCAAGATATATTCCCTAACAGAGGGAACAATAGTAGCTACAGCCATAGGGTTAGCCACAGAAGTAGGTGGCTTACTGGATACATCAATTGTCTTGGCCGTAAAAGTGGGCAAGCTAGAGACATGCAATCTTTCTCTTCTTTTATGCTTCTTCACAAGCGCACTAACAGCTTCCTTGACATGTCTCCACTCTATTTTCAAACTTGTCTTTATAGTCTAATCCTCCAGCAAATCATCAAGCTTCTCTTGAAGCTCAGGATCAGCTGCCTGTAGAAACAATTCAATTTTCTGACTTGCAAGAGCTTGCTATTCTACAAGATCCAACTGCTCAAATCTACTTTAAAATTCTCTTAACAATTATGTAGCCACAAGACCCTTATTGGGTTGTATAAACCACTCCTGAAAAGTCTTGCGCATAATCAAACTGGTGTCCTCAATGTAAAATTCTTCCATGAGTGTCTTCTTGAAGGCTACCCAGTCTGCATCCTACAAGTATAATTCAGTAATCTGTGCTTTTAGTTCATGAATAGTAACACGTACAAAATACTGGCTCCATGCAAATTGAGCCACTCCAAAGATTTCCATCTTCTGAGCATAGGTATGTACATATGCAGATACATTCATGCCATTGAATAACTTCACCTCACGCTCAACTGCTTGCAAAGCATTCATCACAACACTTTCTGTTTGAGCTTAAGCTTGCATCACCTATTGTTGTTGTTGTACTTGCATAAACATATTCATATTTTGCACCAACTGTTGCAAAACATCACTAGAGAATGTATTCGAAGATTCTCCCATCTTGTCTTTCCTTCTTCTGATGACCTTTCACGTCGGGTTCACCAATGTTGGAGGGGTTTTTGTTGAAAGGTCGAATCCATCGGGGATCAAAAGTAGAAGGAACTAGAGATAGGAGATGGAAAAGAAGATAGAGAATACCCAAGTGATAAACACGACAAAAACAAATCACAACGAATTGAATCAATATGTATTGAAAGAATCTGGAATCTTTGCACTACTCAGAAGCAATCTTCAGGCATTAGTTCTCCTAGAGCTCCTTCGTAGACCAAAAATTGTGGATCGGAAAAATCAGCTCTTTCTTTGCTGCCCAAAACCCAAATCTGATGGCTCCCTTAGCTCCGAAAGGGGGGTAAAACCCCAGGATACTTGATCACGAATCTCCTAGATCACTCCTTTCAATTCAATCTACAGTTTTCAACTTGTTTACAGCGATTGCGACGTGCACAATTTCGTCAATCTATCCTTCTTGTGAAAATCCCCTAATTGGCTGAAAAAGCAACTAGCTTTTTGCATGCCATCCTAATCTAGAAGCTTTTTCTAACTTTTTCAGATTTTTACAATAAATAATATCAAAAATAGACTAAAATTACCCAAAAATTTAGTATTTTCAGATAATCCATGCAACTCACACTAGTACTAATGGCTCAGATCACATTGACTCTCTAGATCAATAGAGAAGTCAGATGATGATGCATTCCATACTTTTTCACACTGTGTCCTCATAACATCATGACATCATGATCAACATCCTCAGCAAGCTCAGCATGGTCGGTGGGTAGGTCATCCTCATCATTGTACCAATCTTCCATGACATACATGCTATGAACCTTGACCTTAGCTATCTTGTACATGCACTTGGAGCCATGATTAGTAGTGCACTTATCCCCACATTTAAAGTGTAGGCCTTTTTCCTTCCATTCCTTCACAACATCTGGAGAAATGAAGCGTTGGCCACTAGATCCATGGGAAGGTGATGTAGTGGACTATTTATTTTCAACATACTTATTCTTAGCATTAGAGCCAAATATTATCCCAAAAGTGCCATGTTTTCTTTCAGCGTGGAAGGTGGGTAAGTGGGTAGTTTAGGGCTGTTATTAGGCGCAAAGGTGCCTCGGAAACCACCTCCATATGGGGTTGATCTTGAGGGGATTTAGGGATATCCAGAATCTTGCTAAAAATGGTCATTCTTATGGTACTTTCTTGCATATCTCTCAGCTAGTTCAATTGCATCAAACAGTGCGGTAGGTTTTTGGGCCATGACATCTACTGCTAGGCTCAGTTCCAACCCATAGATATACTTGTGCAATTCAGCATAATCGCTAATGCCTTCCATATACATGGTCAAGTTCATGAACTAATTTGTGTACTCACGTACAATGAGGTTACGTTGGTCAAGAGTGTACCATCCTCTTGCCAACCACTCTTTTTCCACAAGAGACACAAAGACTTGGACCATATGCATTTTAAAATCTTCCAAGTCATTGAAGTGATGATTCTCTTGCTTGATATAGCCCCACCATGTGTGGGAAAATCCTTCCAAGTGGAGAGAAACAAAAAGAATTTTCCAAACATCAGTGTGGGTGTAGATATTGAAGTAGGACTCCAACTTGGGCATCCATTCCTCTAAGTCAGATGGTGAGGGAGATTGCCCATTGTACTTCATTAGGATGATCTTTTCACGCTGACCATGAGGGCCATGTTGCCCATGAAACCCTTGCTGCCCATAGATCCCATGGTAGTCAGACATACCTTGCTATCCATACATCCCATGTGGTGCATTTATCCCATGTCATCCATTATAGCCAGGCTACCCATGATTTCCATGCTAGCCATTGGTACCATATTGTCCATGAAAAGGCTGATTCATATAGGTTGCATGGGGGCTCCTAGGGAGAGTGGGGAAATTTCTACCAAGGGTGGGAGAGGGCCTCACTTGGGTGTTGGCTACATGGTTGATGAGGGAGTTCAGTAGGGGCTCATCATACGCATGAGAGGGTTCACCAATCTCATAGGTAGAAGGGGGGATTCCCTTAGCACCAAGTATGCCCTGTGGACCATGCAATGGCTCTTGATGCAGTGGACGTCTAGATTCATGCCTAGAGTCATTGATCTTCTCTTGGGATGAAGCGGTAGCTAATTGACAACAAGAGTAGTGAGCTCCTCCAAGGTTTGTTGAGTCCTCGAGTTTGAGAGGGCCATGTGCTCGATCACTTCATCAAACTTGGACATCATTGATGGTGGTTGGCGACCATGTCATTATGATGTTGCATGTGACAAAGCTCATGCTGACACAAGGTGTGATTGAGCATGGTGTATGGGTCCATTTTGAGTATTTCCTCCTATATGTCACCATGGTAATCTTGTGCCAAGATCGGTTTATCATTCATGGAGGTCTGGGAGTCTCTAGTCTTCCTTTGGAGTTCCTCATGGGCCTTGCTTTTGCCTTTCTGGTTAGCCATCTAGATGTAGTCCACAGGATCTTGATTGGGGAGATTTTTGATTCAAACCAAAGGGGACAAAGCTCTCTTCAAGATGAGCTATAGGTTCACTAATAGATTTCGTACAAAATTTTCTATAATAGGATCTTTGTGACTGTCCTGTAGGACTATGACAAAAAACATTGCCTATTTCTTATTGCAAAGGCCTTATATGGATGGATCATATGTTGAGAGTCCTCATTAGCAACATGAATATCATCTTAATCATACTGAGCATTCACCTAAGCATCATTACATATCCATTTGTTCTGTCATCGATGTATAAGTGAATTTGTAGCCATACATCTCTTCTGACTGCATGCAGTTCAAGTGTCATATATGGGTGCCATTAGCATTGAAGGGATTTCCAAAGGGGATCATTGCATCAAGGGAGGTGGTGATCATGGGGAAGTACCTGCACCTACATACAAGTATCGGGCTCTGGATCACCGTGAGGTGGGAAAAGTTCCCATCTGGCCCGGTTGTGCACCCCTTCAGGGTCTTAATGTTGAGATGGCAAGCTCAACACGTGCGGACATTGATGATGGACCACCTGGCTAGATGAGTCCGCACATCTACACTTAGCACATTAGTGGTCATTATGATACTCACGTGGCCATTGACTTATCACTTATTATATTTAGTTTGTTACACCTACCTACAGCTGGCAAAGATATAACACTAGTCGATTAGTGTAGTCGGTTATGCACTGTTTGACTTAGAAGGCCACTTTCCTTTATGTTGTATCTTATCTATACTTTGTGTACATTGTATAGTGTGTGGAATAAGAAGAAAAATCTGCAAGAAAACGATTTGGCCTCCATCTCTCTTCTTGTGTTCTTGAGTGAGCTTTCTCTTGTGTACACAATGTGTGTTTGACGCATCAGCTCAAGCAAAGTCCCCCAACATGCGATTCTTGACATGGTATTAGAGCTGCGCCACTGAGAGAGGTTGATTTTGAAGTCTGAAGTGAAAGAGAAGAAGCAAGGTTTGAGCAAGCAAGCAACGGGTAAGCAGCTCTCCGGTTCTTCCATTCTCTCTCTTGGATAGTGCCTGTGGAGGAACCGGAAGGAGGGTCGAGAGAAAATCTCAGATTGCTGTGAGATTTAGTGTCCAAGAAGAGCACTGTATATTCTGCAGATGGGCCCTTCAAGGGTTTCCCGCAATTATTTTGGGCGTCTGAGGCCGTTTCAGGCCCCGTTCTAGAGCCGCAAGGTTGTTGACAACAATTTCAGGGTACACTGTGATTTCGGTTGTATTGACCAAAAGTGGGTGCACATGTTACGTATTGTGAATCTGTAAATTTTTAGGTATTTTCAGGAAGAAAACATAAGGTTCATCTACAAACAGGTTGCAGATTACATGTACTATTGAGCAATTAGTGAAAAAGGTTGCTTGGTGTAGTGTTGTCCATGTGTTGTGAAAGATTGCAGAAGATTAGCTTGCTATGTTGTATCCTTGTTTGTGATAATGGCAGAGAACAGTGGAAATCCCATTATTGACAAGCTCAAAAAGAATAACTACCCTTCATGGAAGTTCCGTGTGATGAACTTCCTCATTGGAAAGGGCCTTTATGAGTTTGTTTCAAGTGAAGAAAAGGAGCCAGAGTTGGATATCCCTCCGACTGCAGATGAATTAAAAGCATGGAAAGAATGGAATGCAAAAGACAAAAAGATGATGTACTGGTTATGTAACGTGTCCACTAGAACCTTTCCGGACACGTCTTAGCAGTCCATCGGGAAGGATGTCTAGAAAGCTCCGCCCGGCACTCCCATGGAATGTTACGGGTTTTGCAATCTAGGTCTTCCCGAGTCTGCCACGTAGCGGAAGTATCTTGGCCGTTCCCACTTAGGATCGACCTGAATTTGGGTTTCCCTGTTTGGTCATTAACTATCAACAACTAGCGTCGGACCTGAGCGAACTATTTTACGCAGAAGCGCCTGGACCGAAGCGGATTCGCGCGGCACTTGGTTCAAGGAGAATGGGAAACGAGAGGGATGCAAGGCTCGACCTCTCTGCCACAAGACATAGTCCCATTCCGTTCCCCTAAAACAGCGTGAATCGGATAGGATGTAACTCTAGGTCATTTTCCTCGTTATTCGCTTTGATGCTGATTATCACCCTGCTGTTCGTCGAAGACTTTGAGAAAAGTTCCCGGCTAACCGGGACCACCCATCCATAGGACGGACCCAAGATCCATCCTCCGCACTTTCCTCGGTTTGTTTTAGTTATGTAATTACCTACCACATTAGTTTGACATATACAAACAGCTTCTTTGATTAACCCTGTTATGCACTGGTTCCTTCACGTAATCTTATCACATGACATAAAGAAAACAATGCCAAACAACTTCTTTATTATCATTATATCCTTTTATCTTTGCAATACAAGGAGTTCCCGCCCGTAGGCGTATTCATAATCCGCCCGAAGGCTATCCAGTAATCCTTCCTGTGATTACTATCCCAAGTTTCCGCCCGTAGACTAGTATGCGGGCCTCGAGATCCAATCCCGAGTCACGTTAGTCTCTTGTGCAGGACCCGGAAGGCGAGGGATTTACAGCCAGAGCCCCCCCTGGCACCCAAGCGTCCTCCTGCTCCAAGCAGAACTCAACGGAGAGACCTCTCACGGCGGGTTCGGTCCACGTTCCCGGCGCGGTTCACAACCCCCTTGGTTAGGGTTAGGCAGGCAGTCGGGGGTAACTGAAGCTGCCTCTCCCTTCAGGACTTTCACCTGAAGCGTTTAAATATGTTTTCCTCCTTTAGTTCATTGAGCAAACAATGCAAACAGTGCTTTTCTAGCTGTCACAAGCACAATCAAATTCAAATGGCCGGTTGGCTGACAAACTGTCAAGGAGTAACTCCTTATCTCCGAATGCGACCCGCATTCGATCCGGAATCCATTGCAACTTAGCAAGATTTCCATCATCCTTGGGTTAGAATCATACCCTTCTAAAACATTAGGTTTATTTTGGCAGGATCCAGCGACCATGTCGCTTTAGATTATTGTCGGTCAACTGCTTCAAGGCAATTTACTTAACTTTCCTTTTCCCTTGGCAACTTTCCCCAAGGAAAGTGAATAACAGGATGATTACTCATCCTCAATAATTTAACTCCCTTCGATAACTTGTCAACCTCATTTCGAGGGATGACAATACTCTTTGTGAACAAATTCCAAGACAATGTTGCGGCTTGTGCGCAAGTAATGCATCTATTCTATGGAATCCTCCTATCCATTCCTTAGTGTTCCGACCGCGGGTTTTTTAACCTTACCCGAGTAACAGGATTTTATTGGGTATCTTCCAAATCAATCCTAATTAGGTTGACCCATGGTTCTAGACTCCCTTGTGGTTTATGTGATGTAGACAACACAATATATTTGTCTTACGACAAGGATGAACCTTTCCCAAAGGTAATAAACTAGTTCAATAGTTACAACTACACCAATACATGCGATCCACTGTTCTACGCATCACATGGTTCACAATAACCCTATCCTTTCTTGGCAAGGTAAAGATGCCTGATAATCTGGACACTAACTTTCCTAGGTCCCACTAAGACTTACCCCAAATAATCATGCCACTTGCAAGTCTTAGATCATGTTTGTGCCCTTCTATTCCTCTTCGAATAACATCTTATGGTGTTAACTTCCCTCATGAATCATTACACGGAAGATCTATCTAAAAATGGGACATGCCAATAATCTTTCCATGCCTAGTATAAAGGTGTACCTTAATAATTCAACCTTGTAATGATGCAACAGTTGTCCTTGGCTCGTCACTTTAGAATGCACAAAAGAAAACTTACTAATAAGGTCTGCAAATGCATAGACACCTTATGCTCTTTCATTAACTCCATGATCAATTCCCATATCTTAAGCTATTTCTAATAATGTTCATATAGCCAATTCATTTTCCAATTGCATTTACTTGACTAGTTGCATTTGACATGCATGAGTGCCTCCTAGTCTATGAAGTTATTGTGAATAATTCAATACTTTTGTGTGGAATCCAAATAGATCAAACCTGGACTCGCGGACTCCGGAAAATATCCACGTATGCTCGGGTTGAGCCTTCCGCATCGCACCTTGTGACCTTCCTAGAGACCATCGCGAATTCGATCTCCAGCCAGCCTTTGTGGACTTCAACTTTTTGCCTTGGCTTGCAATCTTATGACCTTGGCCCGTCTTCCTTGTATGCGCAATTCTCTTTGATGTATGGCTTCTTGAGCGACGTTCCGACTTGCGGAATTTGCCTTGGCGGCCCTTAGGGTTCTTATGAGATCCCTTTGACAGTGGCGATTTGAGAGCTTTAGTCCTCCTTGAAATTCCGGATTAAGGAAGGATTGATGATGTCCGCGGAAAAAGGCTCTTGCGAATGAGCCTTTGGAGTTCTTCTTCTTCCACAAAAAATCCAAGGACCGGCTTTGGGGGAATTGGTGGGGAAGGACCTTTATAGTCTTCCTCTTTTACTCTTCTAAAATCCCGAGGATTAATGATATTGTGGAAAGGTGTTGAGGACCCCTCTTCTTCTCTACAAAATCTGGGCCTAGGGAGCTTATGCAACTTTTGTCACCTCCTATTCTTCAAATCCTGGGAATAATGGGCTTAACGAGGCCTCCCCGTGTCACCTCCTTCTCTTCTGAATTCCCGGGGTGTGTGTGGATAGGCTTCTAAGGGGGAAAATGGTAGTGGGAAGGCTTCTAGAGTCGTTGTGGGAAAGGGGGTTAAGGAGGCCCCCCCCTGCTTAGAAGCTTCTAGGAAGCTTCTGCTTCCAGAGGACCACGTGGGGAGGGGGTTTGTGGACAGCGTGGCGGCAGTTGGAGCAGTCTGGCGACTGTGGCGGCGGACTGGGCTGGACACGGCGAGCTGGGGCGGCTCCTGCGGCAGCTGGTGACTGGCGTGGCGGCTGGCAGACGGTGCCATGGCGACGATCTCCATCCACGGCCAGCCCCTTCACACGGCGGCCTCCTGCGGCACACGGTCCGCCCTCCTCCCTCTCACAGCCATGTCCTCCCTCCCCCTTCTACACAGCCCGTCCACCTCCTTCTCACAGCCTGTCGACCATCTCTCCCCTCACGGCAGCCTTCACGACGGCCTTCCCACAGCTGCTGTCTCCCTTCTTCCCTCTAGCTCCCAAGAGGGAGTTCTTATAGCACAAGGGGGGGGTGAGGGGTCCTCCCCCACGTGGTCAGTTGCATGGCCTTCTCTCCCTCTCCCTTCCTCAAGCTCCACTTGCCCATCCCTTTCCCCCAGCCACACATCGGCTGGGGAAATAAAAAAATTTGCAATAATCTTACCTTTATCCTCTTGACCTCTTCCCAAGAGGGGGTTTTCCCGCGCTTATGCCGGTTTGCATCCCCGGTCCTATTCTCGTAAGATGGAGTCTCTATTTCCCGCGTGTGGCTGCTGACACTGGTGATAATCCTTGCACGAGTTTCCGATGAGAGCGGGAAGTTAATATTTACGGTGGGCCGTACGCGGAAATATTACAGGTTATCTGCAGTAATTGATAATATGATGTTGAGACATATTAGGAATGTAAAAAACTTCACATGCAACTTGGACAATTTTTGAGAACATGTTTTCAGTAAATACAAAGGCACAAAAGATTCAACTCAAGGAAGAGTTGAATGCCTTGAAGAGAGGGAAAAGGTCCGTCAATGAGTATGTGTTGAAGGTGAGGAGCATTGGAGATGCTTTAGTAATGATTGATGCAATGCCTGATGATGATGATTTGGTTTCATCCACTTTGAGTGGCCTTAACAATGAGAAGGCATGGAAATCATTTGCTACTTCAGTATATGTACGAAAGCCATTTTCAGATTTTGATAAGTTGATCTCTCTCATATCGAAGAGATCAATATGCAGGGTGACTCATCTGAAAAAAAATGGTAAATAGGTTTAAGAATTTTACTCAAGTTCAGGAAGGGGACGTGGTAGATCCTCTTCGAGAGGCCATGGTATGGGACGTGATGATGATAACCAACAAAATAGATTCAATTAGCAATTTGGTGAAATGCAAGTTTCAGGAGACCGAGGAAACTTTAGAGGCAGGGGGAGCTCTAGAGGAAGAGGTGGATGGTAGAATAGAGGTTCTGGAAATTTTGCTATTGTTTTCCATTATTGTGGCAAAACAGGCCATATTGCAGCCCATTGCTATGCAAAGAAGGATGATATTCCTAGTGTAGCAAGGAAACTATGCATCGTCTTCACGACAAAATGAAGAAAAAAATGAGCTATTGTTTTATGCAACATATGATGCATGCAGTTACAAGAAAGGGGACACATGATGATGTATGGTATGTCAATTCAGGTGCATCTAATCATATGACCAGTCATGTTGAATGGTTTGGAGAGATGCAGGACTTACAAAATCTAGGTTATATGCAGACGGGTGATGATTCATGCCACCCAATTTCACACATTGGAAAGATTTCCTTGTCCTTGTATGATGGCCAGACAAAGAATCTGACAGATGTATTACATGTGCCATCAATTACAAAGAATATAGTGTCTGTTGGCCAAATGGTAGAGCAGGAGTTGCATGTCTGATTCAATACAAAAGGTTGTTTTGTAGAAGACTTTAATGATAAGTGTAGGTTGGTTGCAAAAGGAAGTAGAGTTGGCCAAATGTTCACTTGAGATATTGGAATTCCTGCAATGGATGCTGCTATGTATGCTAAAGGAAAAGGAGTAGTTGCAGATATTGAAATATGGCATGAACATATTGGACATGCAAATATGCAAAGGCTGAAATTAATGCAGTCAAGAGGATTGGCTACAGGGTTTCCTTCTTTTAGAGTTGCAGAATTGCATAAAGTATCTGAAGCATGCCGGTTTGGTAAGTAGGCAAGACAACCCTTCTCGCATGATAGAGAAGTGAGTAGAAAAATACTTGATGTAGTGCATACAGATGTTTGGGGGCCTACAGAGAATGTATCTCTTGGTGGCAGCAAATACTTTGTCACATTTATTTATGAGTGTTCAAGGAAGTTATGGGCATGTATGTAAGAAGTCACTTGAATTGATACATTCTGATGTGTGGGGTCCTATAAAAACTACAACTTTGAGTGGTTGTAGGTATTACATTTCCTTCATTGATGATCATACTCGTCACAAAGTATGGATTTACTTGATGCATGAGAAAAATGGGGTGTTTACTTACTTTAAAATATTTAAGGCTTTGGTTGAGAAGGAGATGGGGTTGCATATTAAATGCCTAAGGTTGAATGGAGGGGGAGAATATCTCTCCAATGAATTTTTTGATTTTTTACAAAAAAATGGTATATAGCGATAGTCTACATGTAGATATACTTCATAGAAAAATGGAGTTGTTGATGAGTGGAAAAACATGTATATTATAAAGATGGCTCATGCATTGATGTCAGAAATAAACTTGTCTCATTACTATCGGGTTGAAGCGGTTTTGCTATTGTTGTACACTTTATGAATAGAACACCCACTAATATACATGGTATGACACCCGAAGAGAAGGTTACAAATAGAAAGTGAAATTTATCCCATATGAAAGTATTTGGATGTATTGCTTATATGCATATTGTTGCTTATGAGTTGCGTAGTAAATTGGATTCCAAAGAAAAAAACCTGTATTTGTAAGATATTATCTTGAGAAAAAGGGATATATATGTAATAACCCTATTGCAAATGAGTTCAGAGTTAGCAGGGATGGTTTTTATGAAGAAAAAGAGTGATGTATTTGAGCACTTTAAATCTTTTAAGGCAGCTATTGAAACAAAAACATGCTTAAAAGTAAAGTGCTTGAGATTAGATGGAGGGGGAGAGTACCTCTCTAATGAGTTTAGTGGCTTCTTGAGGACCCATGGGATAAAGAGGCAATTTATTTTAGGTATACCCCACAACAAAATTGGGTTGCATAAAGAAAAAATAGGCATATTGCAAAAGTTGCACACACATTAATGGCTGAAAAGAATATGCCTAAACATTTTTGGTCTGAGGTTGTCCATATTGCTGTCTACATTATGAATAGAACTCCCATAGCTGCAGTTCATGGGATGACTCCTAAAGAATGATTTACTGGCAAGAAGCCTGATGTATCACACTTGAAGGTATTTGGATGTGTTCCATATGTTCATGTGCCAGATGAGCTACGGAAGAAGCTTAATCCAAAGGCAGAAAAATGTATTTTTATTGGATACTCTTTAGAGCAGAAAGGATATCGATGTTATAACCTTGTCACAAGTGAGTTCAGAGTGATCAAGGATGTTATCTTTGATGAGATGGGCAGTTGGTATGCACCTGCTGGTGATGTATTAGATGATGATAATGATCATGTTAGTTATGTGCAGAAAGAAAAATAAGAATCACAGAGTCTTAGTGGACCAAAAACATCATCTCGTACCATACCTACAATGAGCCGTTGGTCTAGGAGACTAAGGAGTAGCCCCACATCTTTAGGTGGATCTATAAGTGTTGCAAGGAAGGACAAAGGAAAGAAGAAAGTGCTAGATGGTAGTGATGCATCTACCAGTCATTTGGGATTTGACATAGATTCCAGTGGTTCAGAAAATTTGAATGATGAGCTTGGTAGTCCTTGAGTCACAGGACACCAAGTATATAGAGAGCTCATAGTAATGTAAAGGCTCCATTGAGTGATCCGATGGTACACTGATCTAGCAGGGTCATATACCCTAATAAAAGATTTGGTTTTGAAGGTTATGCAGCTCACCATTATGCTTATATGGTGAAACTAGTTGATGATATTGAGCCCACTTGTTTTGAGAATGCTTTTCATCATGCTCATTGGGATGCAGCAATGGATGAGGAGATGGCTGCATTAGAAGCCAATAAGACTTGGGATTTGGTACCCTTACCTAAGGGTAAGAAAGCTATTGGCTGTAAGTGGGTTTACAAAGTCAAGCATAATGTAGATGGTTCAATTAGTAGGTATAAGGCTAGGTTGGTTGCAAAAGGCTATGCTCAAACATATGGCATAGATTATGAAGAGACATTCAGCCCAGTTGCTAGGATGGAAACTGTTAGATATGTGATTTCCTTGGCAGCAGCCAAAGGTTGGAGTTTGCAGCAAATGGATGTTAAGAATTCCTTATTGCATGGTGAATTGCAAGAAGAAGTGTATATGGGGCAGCTAGCAGGTTATGAGGATTTAGAGCATCCCACATATGTGTGCAGGTTAAAGAAGATGCTCTATGGGCTGAAGCAAGCACCTAGAGCATGGTCTGACAAGATTGGAGAGTATCTTTTCAATATTTGATTTTTTATTTCTGATACTGATCACTCACTTTATGTGAGAAAGGGAGATGCAGGTTTATTCATCATAGTCATCTACATGGATGACTTGATTATTACAAGTGACAGTGACAATGGGATTGCTGAAGTTAAGGACTTCTTGAAGAAGAATTTTGAGATGAAATACTTGGGTGAGCTAAGATACTTTCTTGGTATTGAGGTGTTCAGATGTGATGATAGTATATGGCTATCCCAAAGGCAGTATGGCTTGGATATGTTATCCAAGTATGGTATGACAACATGTAAGCCTCTTTTCAGTATCATTGGAGAAAAATGTGAAGTTGAGTGCTGACATTGGGGATGAGATAGAAGACCCTACTATGTTCAGGAGGATAGTAGGGAGTTGGATTTACATGATTATCACAAGGCCAGACTTGAGCTATGTTGTTGCCCTTGTCAGTCAGTTTATGCAGATGCCTAGAAAGCCTCGTTTGGATGCAGTTAGATGTATATTGAGGTATGTGAAGTCCACTTTACATTATGGAATTTTTTATGAGGCAGGTAAGGATGTATAGGTCTTTGGATACACAGATGTAGATTGGACTAATATCATGTCAGATAGAAGATCTACAAGTGGATTCATGTTTTCCCTTGGTAGTGCAACAGTTACATGGAGCAGCAAAATGCAACCTATAGCTGCTTTATCGAGTACAGATGCCAAGTATAGAAGTGCTGCTATGGTAGCATGTGAGGTGGTATGGCTGTAAAAGTTATTTGGTGATTTGGACGTGTAGAGAGATGGGCCAGTTATCATTCATTGTGACAACAAGAGCAGCATACAACTAGCTAGGAATCCATTGTTCCATGCTAGGACAAAACACATTGAGGTGCACTGCCATTTTGTGAGAGAGAAGGTACTTGTAGGAGAGATTGACTTGGTATATGTCAGTATACAAGATCAGATAGCTAACATTTTCACAAAGGCATTGGGTGCAGACAAACTTCGAAAGTTCTAAAGCTTACTTGGAGTTGCAGAGATAGAATAACACAATATTAGTGAATTTGGGAATCTCCCAATTCCCATTTTTTGAATACTAAAAAGGTGGCACATGGATAACATGTCCATAAGTTTCTCAAAACCATATGATGTGACCTATCATTGGAAAGCGCTTGAAAAATGGAATCTATTGAGCTATAGAGTGCTTGATTTGAAGTTATAGTGTTCAAGTTATGACAAATCCAAAGATTTGACCACATGTCCCAAACTTATGGGAAATTCCCATATTCCCCAATATGGTGTTGAATTGAGCTTGAGGGGGAGTGTTGAGATGGCAAGCTCAACACGTGCGGATATTGATGATGGACTGCCTGGCTAGATGAGTCCACACGTCTACACTTAGCATATTGGTGGTCATTATGATGCTCACATGGCCACTGACTTATCACTTATTATATTTAGTTTGTTACACCTGCCTATAGTTGCCAAAGATATAACGCAGTCGATTAGTGTAGTCGGTTATGTACTGTTTGACTTAGAAGGCCACTTTCCTTTATGTTGTATCTTATCTATACTTTGTGTACATTGTATAGTGTGTGGAAGAAGAAGAAAAATCAGAGAGAAAATGTTTTGGCCTCCATCTCTCTTCTTGTGTTCTTGAGTGAGCTTCCTCTTGTGTATACAGTGTGTGTTTGGCGTAGCAGCTCAAGCAAAGTCCCCTACCACGCGATTCTTGAAACTTAAGTGGTAAGGGGGAGAGTCACCTCTCTTTTATCTTACCACCTCGCCTAGCATTGGCCTTTTTTCTCAGTCGGAGTATACATGGTAGACATTTTTATTAAGCAATCAACATGAGATGCATTAAAAAGGAGACATTGTGCCTTTTCATGAGATGCAAGGAATGAACAAGGATTGGGGTAGGGGTTACCTTGGCCATCCAATGACTCATTGGCTGCTCCTTATCCAATTACAATGGTTATTACTCACTTTGAGGCTTATTGAAGGTCATAAGACAAGATGGAGGTTAATGTCAACCAATACAAGGAATTTCAGGATTAGTTATGATGGATGCATACAAGAGGGATTGAGCTACTAAGCCTATTCAATCTTTAATCTCTCCAACAAAGGGATTAAGCTCAGCAAGTGGATAAACATGATAGATTAAGATCAAATGGTCATACCTCTTCAGTGCTTGGAGAAGATGGTTGAAGCATAGCCCATCATGATGCCCATTTTCTCCATCAAGCAAGCTCGGTTGGTTGGAGAACTCCCATGGATGAAGGCTTCAATATTCGAATTCTTCCAATGATGATGATTGCTCGCGTGCTTGTTCCCAAGCTTGAGTTTCAAAGAAGGAAAGCTTCAAGTGAAGCTTTCATGGCTGCCCGCAAAACTCCAATGCATGGTGAGCTCCATGTCTTCAATCCAGGTAGGGAAAGGCAAAAGTGGTTGAAAGATCTCTTGAAGGCTGAGCTCCTAGATGTTATGGGCTAGATTGAGGGCTAAGGTTGAGATTCAATTGTTAAAGATAGCTTTAGTTGAAGGATCCATGGCTGCCCAAACTATCCCAAACTATCTAGCTACTATCCATCTTGCAAGTTGGTGCTTGAGGGTCAAGAGTGTCAAGAAAGGACGAGATAGAAGCGTTGAGCAAGTGCCTTGTAGTGGCAGAGGGTAGTAGGAGGCCTTGGTTGGACCTGAGGGAGGGCATGCAGAGCAGGGAATAGTAGCGCAAAATACACTGCAATTTGTGAGCTATTCCCTAGGCTCTCTCCTGGGTTGTGACCCTCCACAAGGGTATTGCCCTTGGTGAGTTGCCCTTGGTCATGGGAAAGTAGGGAAGATTCCTAGGGCTTCAATAGGGCATTTCCATGGCTGCTCTAGCAAAAAGGAAGGCTTATTATCTGTTGTGTGGCTATGGCAATTTTCTTGAGAGGAGAGAGAAATAGGCTAACACAAAAATTACTGACCCAATTAAAGTCACAGTCAACTAGGAGGAAGCTCTTAGCATTCTCCTTTGTTTGAAAAGTCAATCTACTTCAAGTGGGAGTATAACTCCACCGATACAAACCCTTAGTGCAAATATGATCATCATGATGTCATAACCTATTGTAATACCTAAAGGAATGCTGAATTTGCTAGCCTTAGATTTTCCTTTATCCATTTTTAATGAAGATGCAAAAGTTCATAACAATGAGTTCCAAAAATTAATATTCAATTGTTGAAATCAAAACAAAGGACATCTCATGATGTTCTTTAATATGACTCTGAAAGGAAGAGCTGCAATATGGTACCATGGCTTGGAAGCTGGAACCATAACCATGATCGATTTATTTTTTGTGGCCTTTCGAAGAGAGTTTGATCTTGAGAGTGGTGGATAGTATTGACTGTGAGTTTTGAATGTGACGCATTAAGATCCCCATGAGAATACTTGAGCTTATGCCAAGAAAATTAAAGAGGTATTTTGCAAATTGCAAACCTCTATTTCTATTTCACTTGCTATCCAATTACAGTACTTTTTACATGGATTAGACTTTAATATCCAAGTGCAATTGAGTAGTGTTGCTCTTGTTGATATAAATACTACTATTACATTAGAGCTCGGGTAAATTACTCATGAATATATGTGTGCATCGTTTTTAAAATATCATTTTTATACATTTTTTATATAGAGAAGGGTGTAATGTAAAGGAATTATTTACAGATTGAATAGAAAAGGGTTATGTTTTATTCATGAAAAATTCACACATAAGGATATTTATAAATAGGCCTTAAATGCATGTGATGTAGAGAATATACATATAGTAACTTCCTCGAGCATTAGAGAAGGAGATAGAGTCTTGCTTACAAGGGGCCTACCCATCTAGGATAAACTTGTATTCGAGTTTAGGTCCTGAACCTATAACCAATTTTTTTGTGGTCTACTAGAGATAGACATCAGCCTAATCGATTTATATCCTCTATGGTTTATGTTATAATTTGGCATTGATCAGTGGAAGTCAAGGTGTGACTACTACACCTATGATCAATTGGAATGGAAGACGAAGCATAATGAAGAATGTGCCCATGTTGCTGACTCCTCTTAATGTTGCTATGCCAATGGCTAGCCAAATGGTTCCACTAAAAGTAATGGAAGCCAAATGACAACCCCTAATTTCATGCCAATTAATCATCACAATTAATTCCTAATTAGGTGGTTAGGCTAACTAAATGGTAAGCAGATGATCATGGTTATGAGTCTAGTGCATCAAATGTTCTTAGCAAAGTCAAAGACATGATGAAGCATTATACCAAAATGATAGTGGAACAGTATACACAAATAGTCATAGGAGATTCTATGAGGCATGATACTCTGAGATAACTTTATCATTAGGTTAATGAACGTCAGTCAAAAGGACAAGGAGGATGTCCGAGACTACATCACCCACGTACAAAATCTCTTTAAGAGAATCCCAAATGCACAACAACCTAACAAACACGTTGTTTCCACTATATTCATAAGTGGAATCCGAAGTGAAGAAATTTACAAGGTCTTTGTGAGCAACTCAACCCTACAAAGGAATGTGCTAGCTAGGGTCTTTGAAGAAGCCATACAAGTGGATGACCTACTCAAGGAGAGGAACTCAAGACCCACAACTCAAAAAGAGCTATGACCATTAGTGAAAGATCCAACTAGAGCATCCAAGATAAGTAAAAGAGTGTCAAGTAGAGCTAGGAGTTGGCAGACGTGAAGCTAGTGTTGGCTAGGCTTCAAGAGATGATGAGAAGGCCTACATGACCTCACGTGAAATGCATGCATTGCAGAGGAAACCACCTTCCAGTCGAGTGCATGGATCCTAGATCTAGACCATGTGCCAATTGTGGTAGGTTTGGCCATGATGAAACGCATTGCCAATTATAAGGCAATTGCCATACTCATAGCCATATAATCAGCCTTACTACCTAGGGAATAGACTGCAACCTTTCGAGGCTCCACTATCTTTCCTAGCACCCAACGATTCAAAGCTAATCATCCCTAGGATGGACATCAACCCCATAGGGATACTAGATCACTTGGGCCCATCATGGCCCATCCACTAATAAGCGATGCTCCGATACATTATGTAGAGGAGCTGAATGAGGACAAACCATATGTAAACCCTTATGTCTTGTACAACAAAGAGGGCAATCCCATCTTGATGTATTTCAAACTAGTGCGGATCAGCCCCAACTGTAGCCTACTAATGCTAAACTCAACCCATTTGGGGGGCAATCCTACTCACTACTGAGAAAGTGTAAAATAGCGATCTCTATCGAGGCAGAAAGCCTTCCTATGATATTCTACCTGATGCCTAACACCAAGGATGCTGGTAAGGAACCATTACTAGGACACACATTCAAGAAAAAAGCACACTGTAATGTCAACTATGATTCACAGTGCATTCACCTCGCCAACCATTGACAGAGTTTAGATAATGATAACTTTTAGCAAGGAGAGTGCGACTCCATCGCAACTTGTAGTGCCGTTGGTAGAGGAACCAAGTGCAAGGTCTAAGGAGGGGGTCATGACTTATTCCACTTAGCCAAAATAAACTAGTTGCAACCCAAGAGGAACTCACACCCAAGACCACTGAGCAGAATCCATGCTTCCAATTTGCAGAATTTCTCTGCAAGGATAGGAAGTCCAGCAAGGTCCTCTACCAAGGATGCACACAACTAGGCCGTTTTTCTAGGACACCTCGATTTATCGATTGAGTCATTCATTAGAGATAGTACGAGGCTTCATCTTTAGCTGAGAGATTCCTAAGCTAAAAATATTGCACCAAAACGAAGAGTGACACACACCAATGGAAATCTCACATCCAACAATGGAGCCACCCGGCCAGTGCATTGTAGTTAATACAAATACAATGTTGGGCATGGATAATTCATGTCCAAGTAATTGCTTCTAGATGCTATGCGATATACATAGCATAAACAACAAATGAGGTTCCAAAGTATTGTCGACTCCCCTTTCTTGCAAATACTAGACATATTTTTCACCACATTGAAGGTATATGTTGTAGCTTGCACATGTGATGAATTGCATGGTATGAAACCTAGTCTAAAAGAAATTCATTTTTGAAACTCTAGATCTTTGCCTAAGCTCTTGCTAATATCATGAGCTAATAGCTCAAGTTTGATAGTTTGGGATCTTGATGATGTGCCTAGTTAGTACAAGAAATGATAATAAGGATTAAAACTAAGATGCCTTGGCATCCGTCTGATAACTACTATTTTTTACCAAGCCAATTTGGGGTTAGGTTTGATACAAACAACAACTCCATGCCTCAAAGGCAAGTGGAGAGCTTCAGGATTAGGAAACCCTAAGTCAAAGGAAAGACTGATACTTTTATACTTGTTTGGGAAGAAGGTTGGGTTGTCGATAAATGTAAGTGATCAATAGAACTTACATCATGTACCGTGTATGAGACCTTATCATACCCCTTAGCCAAAGGAATGGAGTATTAAGTAAAATATTACATAGCATTGCTCGCGCATCCCAAGGGGGAGAGAGAACATGAGGAAAAGGTGATATTGTACCTATTCATGCACCTTTGAAGAAATGCTATTGGTCTTGATGGTTGATCATCAAACATTTTCCATAATAGTTGTGCTTCCAAATTAATTATTGGTTGCAGTTTTGGACAACCGTCCAAGTGCTTGATTAGTCATATAATTTTGTGGAAGGGTCTGTGATGAGAAATTTGCCATGGGAATAAAAGGATGCTTTTGTGAAAGATGATATTAGGGCTGAAGGCCTTGATTGTGCTTGATTCTTAAGTGGATTAATTAAGGAAGGATATTTTGCACGAGTTCATCACCTCCATGATCGCAAGCTGAAAAGGGCACTCCTCGATTCACGGGTTGAAGGTCCAGTGGCAAAAGGGCCAACCACAGGAATAATGTTTCACTCCTAGGAAGCTTGTGGGTTAGGGGGGCTCTAGACACCCCTTGCCAAGTCTGGAATGGAGTTGAAGACATCGATGGCCCCAATGTTTGTGCACGTTAGAAGATCCTATTCTAGATAAAGGATGGGATTTGTGGTGTGGTGTGATTTGGAACAGTTACTTCTGCATGACAGAAGGGAGATATAATTTCTCCTATATGGGCAGGAGACAAAGATTAACTTGAAGATAAGTTAAGGAACTTGCTTGTCAAAAGGATTGCTTGCTCTATATTTGTGTCCTGCTATAAAATACGCGAACAAACCGTGTTTTCTAAAAGGCTTAATTAAGGAAGTTGACTTTAAATGTCACATGTAATTGTGGTAGAACCTAATTAAATAACTAAAGAATGCCTATTGAGGGAAGTGGGTGGATTGAACCTTGAAAGGGAGGGTCCGCCTTATGGCAAGGTGGTCCCAGAGAACTGGGAGGCTTCTCACAAGGTTTTACCCTTAGAAATTGTTAGGTTAGAACCTCGATTCATATTGTTTTAGGGGACCGAAATGGGATTATGGCCTATGGGCAGAGAGGTTAAGCGACACATCCCTCTTGTTTCTCGTTCTCTTTGAACCAAGTGTGGCATGGATCTGCTTTGTCGGCTTGGGTATCTCTATGGAAAGTAGGATATCCAAGACCCGACACGAGAATGCCGTCAAGAGACCTTGATCACTAGGAACCCAAATCTTAGGTCGATCCCAGTGGGTTTAGCCGCGAACGTCTGTTGCGAGGTGCGAACTCAAGAAACCCTAGGTGACCAACCCTGTAACATTCCATGGGAGTACTGAGCAACGTCTCTTCGAATTGTCTCTCGATGGATTGCTAAAAACATGTCTGGTCAACCGCTAGGTAGGAACATTATAGTTGGTATTAGAGCAAAACTTTTTAATGATATGTGATTGATTAATGTATGGTTTGTAGACATATCCTAAACATAATAACCTAAGTGGTATGGCTTGATTGTCACGCACCTTCTGTACCCACGAATGCTGACATGCAAGAGAAGAAATTCCTTCTCAAGCAGATTAAGGCACGCGAGTTTGGTAGAAAAGGAATAGACATCGCAGCGGAGGCAGAGATATGGATTGAGTTTATGAATGATTATTTCTCTGCTATGGGAATTGCTTCTACCAATCAAGCAATGATAGCCAACTTAGGTTGCTTGGCAAGGCTCGGATATGGTGGAAGCAATGGTGTAAAGATCGAGGTGTTTCTGAAGCCCTGTCACTTGGGTTCAGGTGAAAGATGTCGTACACGCAGACGATACCTTCCGCCAACCTAGCAGACTTTGAAGATAAATGAATTATTCAAGTTAAAGCTGCTGGAATTAACCTTGGAAGCTTACTACTGAAAGTTTGTATCCCTACTAAAATACGTACCATCTACGGATATTGCATAGCAAGTATTCAAGTTTTTTCATGGCCTCAACACTCTTATGAACCACCATCTTGAAGCAATGTGTCCAATAGACTTGCAAGATGCATTACTTCAAGCGAAGCTGATCATCCAAGAACTTAAATCGAGTAATTGTTGCAAAGATGATTCTCGAGATCAGGAGAAGAGATGCCTCACATGTGGAGAGATAGGGCACATCCGTAAGAGATGTCCCAATCATTGATGCTTCCACTGTAATGAGCCAGGCCACATCCAAGCAAACTGTACTAACTTAAGTCCAAAAGATATTGCGCCTCCAAGAAAACGAAGCTACACAAGTGCAGTCTTTGGATATATAGAGGAATTAGATGAAGATGAAGACCTAGAAGCCACTACACCTCTTCAGGATGATTAAAAACCCTAGAAATTTTATCAACATGTAAGACAACTTGTATTGAAATAAACCTCACTCTTGTAACTACAGTTAACCTGAGTAATATGAGTTACATCAATTTTGAGCCTAGAACTTACAAGTGATCAAAGATGCTTTAGCAATGAATGTCAGTTATAACTTACAATGAATTTCTCTTAAGTTGTTTCTTCTCAACTAATATAGATTGTGTCTTACCAGAATGTCAAAGCTTGGGAGTATTCTTTAGTATTACAAGCAAAGCCGATTTTCCATGAATCGCAATCCAGATATAAAAAGAGGACAATTTGGAAACAAAGGTTTCAAGATAGAGGACCAGTTCGGTCCGCTAAAAGGATCCTAGGGCAATTTGGTCTAAAGAAGAAAATCCTGTCAAGGACAACCAAGAATCCTTTGACCACTAGTGATAAAGTTCCGCATTGTTTCTATTGCAAGGAGCTAGGTCATTTCAAAAGGAAATATCCAAAGTGCCCGAAACACCGATGCTCCTAGTGCCACAACATTGGACATATTCACGACAATCGTCCCGACAAGATTCAAAGAGAAACTGAACTTGCAAGAAATGAAGTTGTACAAGCTTTGCATCTAGATTGATAGTGATCAAGGACCTACTAGGAGATTATGAGATACTTAGAAAAGAAAAAACCTAGAAGATATTCATGAGATGTAACTACAATAATCTTTTCTCTTGTAATCCTAACTCAAATATATCAAATACTACAAGTTGTTGTTTTCAAAGATCTCATGCTTATGAGTGGTCAAGTGTCACAACAAAAACGTGATGGATCCTACCCCACAGGTTTCAGAATGAAACCCCCTGTTCCTTTCGAGATGAGGACATCTTGAGTTATCTAAGGGAGAGAGGATGTAATGTCTCCAACATTAAACATTATTTGTTACCCATGCTACGGTTTTGTATGTCTTTACTAGTTTGCAATTGGACTCAAACAAACATGAAGGTATATTATCCTTGCACTTAAGATCAATTAAATCTTCATCTTTCCCACGTACACACCCCAAAATCAAGAGGAAAGTTCTCTTTTAATTTTCCTATGCATGAACCCACTCTATAAGCCATTTAGCATTCATATGCTAAGGTGGGGATAAAAATTTTAAGTTAATAAGTTCAATTTTTTTTGTAAAGAATGAAATTTTAAAAAATCTCCTCCCCCTTGTTGACGCCGAACAGGCGGCGAGGGGGAAAAAGGGGAGGAGTGAAGAGAAGTGAAGATAAAGAAGACAATGAAGATGAGGGGGGGAGGCCACATGGCCTACCACCCCTTGGCCCTCTCGATCAGACCGCCGGCCACCTGGGGGACTAAGGACTTCCCTGTCACCATGGGCATGCTAACAGGTGGTGGGTGGGGTGAGACACCACCACCACCACCCCATACCACCTTCCCCACCTCCCCCATTATTAAATCCCCTCCCTTCTCCCCCCCATGAGGGGCAAAAGGAGGATGCCACCACATGCTGGTTCTCTGAGGAGAGAGAGAGAGAGAGAGAGAGAGAGAGAGAGAGAGAGACTTCTCGAAGGTTCCAAAAGGGGTTCATACACACAAGTCTGTATTTCATATTGCACATATACTCCCACCCTCCATCACTTGCTCTTGTTCAAGAGGCCTCAATTGCAGAATCCCTACTCTCACTTCACGGAATTTCTTTGCAAGGATAGGAAGTCCAGCAAGGTCCTCTACCAAGGATAGACATAACTAGGCCATTTTTTCAGGATGCCTCGATTGATCAATCGAGTCCTTGGTCAGAGATAGTACGAGCCTTTAATTTTAGTCAAGAGATTCCTGAGCTAAAAATATGGCTCCAAAATGAAAACTGACACACACCAATGAAAATCCCGCATCCAACAATATAGCCACTGGCCAGGGCATTGCAATTAAGACAAATACAACACTAGGTATGGATAATTCATTTCCAAATACCCAGGTAAAATCATTGAAAGGGATAAACTTCATCTCAAATATTCGCAACACTGAGTTTTCAAAATGCATGTATCAAGAGGAGTTAATTGCTTCTAGATGCTATGCGATAAATTCATACATAGCATGAACAATATATAAGGTTCCAAAGTATTCACCACATTGAAGGTATATGTTGTAGCTTACACATGTGATGGATTGCATGGTATGAAACCTAGTCTAAAAGAAATTCATTTTTGGAACTCTAGATCTTTGTCTAAGATCTTGCTAAAATCATGAGCTGATAGCTTAAGTTTGATAGTTTGGGATCTGGATGATGTGCGTAGTTAGTACAAGCAATGAAAGGCCTAAAACTAAGGTGCCTTGAGATTTGTCTTATAACTACTATTTTTCATCAAGCCAATTCTGGGTTATGATAGATACAAACAACAACTACATGCCTCAAAGGCAAGTGGAGAGTTCAAGGATTAGGAAACCCTAAATCAAAGGAAAGACTAATACTTTATACTTGTCTAGAAAGAAGGTTGGGTTGTCGATCAATGTAAGTGATCAATAGAACTTACATCATATATAGTGTATGAGACCTTATCATATGCCTTAGCCAAAGGAAGGGAGTGTTAACTAAAATATTGCATAGCATTGCTTTAACATCCCAAGGGGGAGAGAGAGGGGAGAGAAAACATGAGGGAAAGGTGATATTATACCTATTCACGTACGTTTGAAAAAATGCAATTGGTATTGATGGTTGATCAAACATCTGCTATAATAAATATGCTTCCAAATTAATTATTGGTTGCGGTTTTGGACAATCGTCCAAGTGCTTGATTAGTTATATAATTTCATGGTAGGGTCCGTGATGACAAATTTGCCATGCGAATAAAAGATGCTTTTCTGAAAGATGATATTAGGGTTGAATGGCTTGATTGCGCTTACACGGGTGGATCACCTCCAAGATTGCACTGTGGATCAACCTGAAAAGGGCACTACTCAATTCACAGGCCAAAGGTTGAGTGGTGAAAAGGCTAACCACAGGAATAATGTGTCACTCTTAGGTAGCTTGCGGGTTAGGGGGGACTCTGGACACCCCTTGCCAAGTCTAGAATGGAATTGAATACCTCAGTGACCCCAATGTCTGTGCACGTTGGAAGATCCTATTCTAGATAAATGATACAATTTGTGGTGCCATGTGATTTGGACCAGTTACTTCTACAAGGCAGAAGGGATATATAATTCTCCTATATGGGCAGGAGACAAAGATTAACTTGAAGATAAGTTAAGGAACTTGTTTGAACTTGTTTGTCAAAAGGAGTGCTTGCTTTGTATTCCTGTCTATGCTATAAATTATGCAAAGGAACTATGTTTCCTAAAAGTCTTAATTAAGGAATTTGACTTTAAATGTCCACGTAATTGTGGTAGGGCCTAATTAAATAACTAAAGAATACCTATTGAGGGAAGCGGGTGGGAGGAATCCCTAACGGGTCTGCCTTACGGCAAGGTGGTCCCAGAGAACGTGCCTGGACCTTGATGTGCTCTCGAATCCCAAGGCAGACATTGACCACTTCGTAATGATATGTATTGATTAATGTATGGTTTCTAGACATATCCTAAACAAAATAACCTAAGTGGTATGGCTTGATTGTCAAGCACCTTCTACACCCACGAATGCTGACATGTAAGAGAAGAAATTCATTCTCAAGAAAATTAAGACACCCGAGTTTGGTGGAAAAGGAATAGACATCGCAACAGAGGCGGAGATATGGATTGAGTCGATGAATGATTATTTCTCCGATGCGGGAACTGCGTCTACCAATTAAGGAATGATAGCCAAACTTAAGTTAATTGGCAAGAATCGGATATGGTGGAAGAAATTGGGTAAAGATCGAGGTGTTTCTGAAGCCATTGCCACTTGGGTTCAGGTGAAAGATGTCGTACGAGGATGATACCTTCTACCAACCTACCACACTTTGAAGATGAATTAATTCTTCAAGTTAAAGCACCTCGAATTAACCTTGGAAGCTTACTACTCAAAGTTTATATGCCTACTAAAATACCCACCACCTATGGATATTGCGCAGCAAGTATCCAAGTTTTGGAATGACCTGAACACTCCTCTAAACCACCGTCTTGAAGCAATGCATCCATCAAACTTTCAAGATGCATTTCTTTAAGCAAAGCCAATCATCCAAGAACTTAAATCAGGTGGTTGTGACAAAGATGATTTCTGAGATCAGGAGAAGAGATGCCTCACATGTGGAGAGATAGGGCACATCCGTAAGAGATGTCCCAACCCTCGATGCTTCCATTGCAATGAGCTAGGTCACATCCAAGCAGATTGCCCTCATGACTTAAGTCTGCCCTCACTTAAGTCCAGAAGATATTGAGCCTCCAAGAAAACGAAGCTACACAAGTGCAGTCTTTGGATATATAGAGGAATCATATGATGACAAAGACTTAGAACCCTCTATATCTCTTCAGGATGATTAGAAACCCTGTAATACAACTTGTATCGGAATAAACCTTAATCTTGTAGCTACAGTTACGAAACCTTCTAGAAGTCTCTCTCTCTCTCTCTCCTTGTCAGAGAGACAGTGTGCGGTGGCATCCTCCTTTTTTCCCTCAAGGGGGGGGGGGGGGGAGAAGGGAGGGGATTTTATAATGGGGGAGGTGGGGAAGGTGGCATGGGGTGGTGGTGGTAGTGCTGATCTCACCCCACCCACCACCTGTTAGCGTGCACATGGCGACGGGGAAGTCCTTAGTCCCCCTAGGTGGCCGGTGGCCAGTGGTCTGGTCGAGAGGGCTAGGGGGGTGGTAGGCCACATGGCCTCCCCCCTCATCCTCATTGTCTTCGTTATCTTCACTTCCCTTCACTCCTCCCCTTCTTCCCCCTCGCCACCTGTTCGGCGTCGACAGGGGGGGAGATTTTAAAAAATTTCCTTCTTCACAAAAAAATTTGAACTTATTAACATAAAAAATTTATCCCTACCTTAATATATAAATGTTAAATGGCTTATAGAGTGGGTTCATGCATAGGAAAATCAAAAGAGAACTTTTCTCTTGATTTTTGGGTGCGTACGTGGGGAAGATGAAGACACAATTGAACTTAAGTGTAGGGATAATATACCTTCATCTTTGTTTGAGTCCAATTACAAACTAGTAAAGACGTACAAAATCGTAGTGGGGGTGACAATTCATGTTTAATGTTGGAGACATTACAGTAGATTTCATAGTAATGTAGCTCCTTTAAATGTTATAATTCTATATTTGAAATATTAATATAAAAGACAGGTATATATAAAGTTGTGGGTTTTTCCCTTGGGTCCCCAAGTGTTTTTCCATTTAGAGTTGGGGCTCTCATTTGAGGGGGGGTTTACACTTTATATACTCTATGTATACATAGTACCCTAGTGTTATTTATCTAATCCTATCTCATGTGCTCAACTGACACGCTTTTGGGGTTCTAGATCTCGTCTCTTTGGCTCTTTCTCTCCCTCCAATCTCTAATTTTTCTCATACAGTTCAATAGTCAATGTGCTCACATAGGAGAAAATAGAAAATAAACATGGAGTTGTGTGAGTACATCCTCAAGATTTGATGGCACGACAATGATGTGAAGGCAAATAATGAATCCAAGTAGCAAGGGCAATCACAATGCCTTTTTTTAGAAAAACAATAGTTGGCCACCTACTATCAAGTAGGAGATCAATTTGTAAAGAGAAAAAGGAAAGATGAACAATAAAAACAAACATAAAAAAAGGACGGTGTATTTCATGAATGGCATGCACATAAAGTGTGTGTTTATTTTTATCTTTTTTTAATTTATTATTATTGTTTTTAGAATTTTATGTTTTTTCTATTTTTTTCTTTTGTTGGATAAAATCTTATAGGATGGATTAGTGACTATGTAATTTTATTTATTTTGTTCTCATATGTGTTTTCAAAATGTAAGCAATATTTCTAGTTAAAGGGATGAGGTGTGAATGTATGTTGGTTGCAGTTTTGAGGTTTAAAAAATAATATGGTATTGTTTGATGGTAGTGGTGTTTGATTTGTGTGACGATTATCTTGTAATTAACTTTTTGGGATTTTGGTTAAATGTGAATGTTGTAGTGTTTTGTTTTTGTTTATGTTTATGGTATATATTTACCTTTTTTTAAATTTTTAATTTGTTTTTATTGATTGAGCATATCTTCTTTTGTGTGTGTCGCAAAAGTAGAAAATTTTGTCAAGATAGGAATTGAAAAAGAATGAAGGAAGATAATTTCATTTTCTTTTGCGTAGGCCCTATGCATGGATGTTTTGACCATAATTTTTGCATACAAACTTAGAATAAAGTCATCTAGGTACCCAAATCAAAGTGAATAGATTTAATCCACATGCCAACATGGGCAAACTTTCAAAAATCACCTCAAAATAGCCCAAAATGCATCTAAGTTAGACTCTCTATGAGGGCATTAACACCCCACAAGCCACCTAAAGATAAAGAAATGTTAAGGATCTCAATATCCTAAGATGACTTGATCACAAATAATGAACTTCCTTAGATAAACCCTAAAGGTCAACAAACCCAGCCTAGCCGCAAGGACCATCTTGAAAGAGTCTTCCCTAACCCATGTTCTCTTAGGTTCAAGCTCCCTAGTTCTTGGAATGTTTGATTTAGAATGAAGTATCTCTTTAGATTTGCATCCTTGAAAATATGACCGCCCTACTTAGCATCATAACAACTTAAAACAAGTACATCATGGCCCTTACTTCTAGACTTAAACATCTACACCCGATTCCCACAACTAGAATGATGCCTATCCACTCTTAATTTGAAAGTCAATTTATTTTTTAAAGGACACCTTACTTTCTCTCGCCCTGTCTTTTTCTTATGTTTTAAATTCCTTGTTCTTAATCTATTCCTTAGTGCTTGTCTTGTTTATGAGTGAAAGCTCTTGGTGCAAGTCCAAGTCCCCATATCTCTCATCTTCAATCCTTTTGTATCCATATAGGTTTTTCCTTCCAATCTCCTCCTATTGTACAAATGATTTTCACAATATCAGACTTGTCCAAGTATATGATCCCCATTCTAACTTTGCTTTCAAAACATAAGTGAACAAGAGGGGATATCTCTCCATCCTTAGTATTTCTATATATCCTCTTAATCTTTTACCACCCAATAGCACAAAAACATATGGATACATTTCAACAAAAAGTCTAACAATACTTATTCCTGAACAAGTCTACATCAAGATTATGGTTTCTCCTTCTTTCATAAACAACATGACATCCATAGCCTTTCTATCACAGTACTAAGACATCACTCCTCCATTAACATAAAAAGATGGATGCTTGATTTTTTACAAAACTCTAGTTTGATTTCATGCTCAACAACATCAGGAAAATACGTGCATTTGAACATCCAAAAGAAGCTTGCCTTTCAATTTTAGTGATTCTGCAAGAACTGGACAAGAACCAAGCTATTGCATGTATTACTGAACTGTAATTGAGAAGAGTTGTTACTTCAAACTTATGGAAATAGGTAGTTAAATGCTTGTTTAGAGCATTTAAGGGGGGCGCTGCTAACCTTTGTACTGGACAGGGAGGATGTAGGTGTTCTCATAATATTGTGCTAGAAAGGATGGCGAAATTGGTGGAGTCACTCCACGTGCCAGCCCTTCAAGCTAACTGAAACTCTGACCTCCTTTTTCCTCTTCGATCAGAGCTGCTTCTCTACTAGAATCTGTCACCCTGCTGATCTGTCAACTGATGGGATGATGCTCCTCTCCAACAGTCCCGGCCTGCACCTACTGATTTCTCTCCCTCTCCCCCCTCGTAGACAACCTTGGCAAATATACAGACTACATCACTATAATTCTTCCCTAGTGCAGCAATCCTCCCAATTCAGTGTGTGGGGAGAACAAAACGGGTAGCAATCACTAGTCAGCTTATGCCTGCTTCAACTGGCTGCTTCACTTTGACTTAACAGTCTACCGTGCAATCATAGGACCTTCAATGCAGTCCAGACGTGCAGCCCACCCATGATCCTGTGGGCTCTGCAGTCTAAGATTGACTCATTGCATAAGAATCATACATGGGATTTGTTTTTCTTGCCTAGTGGCAAGAGGACTTTGCCTTGCAAGTGGGTATACAAGTTGAAAAGTACCCCTAGATACCCCTGACCAGTATACAAGGCCAGATTGGTAGTAAAGGGTTTAGAGCAAGAGCATGGCGTTGACATTGATGAGTCTTCTCTCCTGTGGTTAAGATGACCACCCTACACTTAGTCTTGGTTTTGGTTGCCTAGCTTGACTTGGACTTGTATCAATTGAATGTCAAGATGACTTTATTATATGGACACTCCCATGTGCTGAATGGAGATGTAAGCAATTATAAACCAAGATCAAGATCGAGTGTGAGTAAGAGAGGAAATTTTAAAGGTGATGAGAGGCTGATGACCATGACGATTGGCATGGTAGCTTGCTCCTGTGATACGACGCTCATCATGATCCCGAATCCCTCTCGAGATCTTCTTCACGGCTGGCTCAGACCCAATCCCTGATCTCTATATCGGCCCTGTCTTTTTTGCCATGCAATCACCCTACTGATTGAAGAAACTGCGCCTTCAACTGCAATTTTCCTTTTCCGATCCATTCATAAATTAACGCCTTCGGGAGGTGCCATGGCCAGCTGCAAAGCTTGACATTCGAGAACACCTGATTTGATTGTTCCTTTTTAACCCACCCACTAGTCGGGCCTCCATTTTCAAGAACCGCCTCCTGCTTTGAGCGTCATTTCTCCAGAGACTTCTTATCCAAAAGCTCCTAGCCTTAGCCTTCATCTTTGGCTTCATCACCTTCCTCACTTTCTCCTTGACATGAATCCCTATTACTTTCTTCTTCGGTGTTTTGGATAGGGCTCCCTTGATCCCTTGTTCATATCCTTAAGATCCACAAGGTCAAGCAAGCACACATCTTATATATTACTAAGACCCATAATACACAAATCTCAAAACACATAAGCACTTATGAAACACTAATATCCCAGACAATTAAACAAGACAAACACTAAAATTAACCCCATCATATCAACCACTCTTACCACCTTTGGCTATCTAACATGTAATAGGCCCAATTGCACAAAACATGAATAGAAAATATTATCATAGGTAGTCATCAAACCACATGGGGCCATACATATATACCTATACTCCATGAACATAAAACAATTCACTCTTTTCAACCTCACCTCTCTTACAGAAACTTGATTCTATACTCATACCCTACCCCTTACCATCTCTCTTTGAATGGAAAAGCATCCCATCTCCTTGCCCTAGTGCCCATCAAATGGGCTGTTTCACGGCCCTCTCCCGCACCTAGTCAAAATACATCCATATGCCATTGAGGTACCTAGTGCTCATGCACTCACACTCTAGAAGATAATGAAACTTTGGGGATCATGCAATGAACATGATTCAAACACTCTATGCTCACTTAAGAGAAATGGATGCATTGGAATACATGTGCCTAGCCTGGCTAATATGCCTGTGCTTCATGCATCAATTCATACACATAAGTTCATTAATTAGGTTACAATCCTTTGCATGCTCAAGACCTCACCCCTCATTGATCATAAGGATTGCACTCACCCCCCCCCCCCCCCCCACTCACACACTCTCTCTCAAAGGAACTCATGATAATTATTTGAAAACATGAACCCCTCTTATAGTTGTTGTAGAACTATAGCTCTAGTTGGGACCTAATGCCACAATGCATTAAAATGGTGTATTTATTGTGTCTCCCCCAATGGCATGGATATAATTGAATGGAAGGTGTACAAGGGGTTGCAATGCTATGCATAAATATTAGTGTAGTGTATAGTGATAACCCCGTGTGGGTGCAAAGCTCTAAGTTAACAATTTATACCTCAATATAGGGTTTATTGTCATGCTTCTCCTCTGATCAATCTCCAATCTTGCTTACACTCAAACCCCCACTAACCCATGTTCTTTGACAATCTAGAGGGAAATCCTTACAAACCCATTTGGTCAAGATAAAAGCTCAATGCTCACAATCCTCAATTGTCTGTCAATGAAGATCCAGTCCTCAATGAGTATAGGAAGTGGATATTGATGAAGAGGTATGTCAAGGGAGGTAGGCAACGTATCAAGAACTAGTAATATTGCTAGAGGTACTGCACTCTACAAGGGAACATAGATACTACAATATACAAACGATCAATGCACCAAGAGAGATATAGTAGGATCCAAGAGCATATAGTGAGGAAGTAGAATATACTAAGAGAGATGCAGCTTAGGAACTACTTCCAACACTAGTAAAGAAGGATTATTGTACCCAATTAGGAGTTGGATAGTATACATTGAATAAGAATCATTGAATCTTAGGGTCTCAGCTAAGGGGTGCCACCATCTTTCCCTCAACCAACTTACCACCCCAATAAAATATTGATTTGTGTGTGTGTGTGTGCGTGCGTGCGCATGTGCATGTGTGCGTGTGCGTGTGCGTGTGTGTGTGCGTGTGCGTGTGCGTGTGCGTGTGCGTGTGCGTGTGTGTGTGTGTACACACACACACATACATACATACATACATACATACATACATACATACATACATACAAACAAGCACACACACACACACACATTCTTTCTCTATTCTTGAGGGTGTTTTCAGAATAAGTTGTTATGGTAGGGACTAAAGTCCTTTTCTCCCATAAATTCCTTTTACTTTTTTATTTTTATTTCTTTTTACCAAAGTCACAATAATCTCTACTAGAGCTATCTATGCCATGTTTGCAAGATTCTGAGAGAGAGAGAGAGAGAGAGAGAGAGAGAGAGAGAGAGAGAGAGAGAGAGAGAGAGAGAGAGAGAGAGAGAGAGAGAGAGAGAGAGAGAGAGAGAGAGAGAGAGAGAGAGAGAGAGAGAGAGAGAGAGAGAGAGAGCAATTGAATAGTGGTGGGTGCCTGAGAAGAGGGTAGAGAAGGATTGCACCAACCCATCAAGATCATCATGCGAACTACCACTAGTAATGTTGACAAGATTAGTATCACCACCAAAAGAGAGAAAGTACTATTGTGTTTGTCAAGATCCCCAAGGAGAGAAATATTTCTTTAGTTGATAGCAATTCATAAGGGATATTTAATTAGGCCGTACCACAATTACGTGGACATTTAAAGTCAAATTCCTTAATTAAGACTTTTAGGAAACATAGTTCCTTTGCATAATTTATAGCATAGACAGGAATACAAAGCAAGCACTCCTTTTGACAAACAAGTTCAAACAAGTTCCTTAACTTATCTTCAAGTTAATCTTTGTCTCCTGCCCATATAGGAGAATTATATATCCCTTCTGCCTTGTAGAAGTAACTGGTCCAAATCACATGGCACCACAAATTGTATCATTTATCTAGAATAGGATCTTCCAACGTGCACAGACATTGGGGTCACTGAGGTATTCAATTCCATTCTAGACTTGGCAAGGGGTGTCCAGAGTCCCCCCTAACCCGCAAGCTACCTAAGAGTGACACATTATTCCTGTGGTTAGCCTTTTCACCACTCAACCTTGAAAAAGCACAAATTTTTAATTAGGCCCTACCACAATTACGTGGACATTTGTGCTTTTTCAATTGAAATATTTAATTAGGCCCTACCACGTAATCATTAGGCCCTACCACGTAATCATAAACACCTTGAAAAAGCACAAATTTTTTTAATAATAGTGCCGAAAAAAAATTCAACAAAGCGTATGTACAAGGTACCTAAACAACTCGGTCACACTTGCATCGCTCCACCCATATTTTGCTTGCACACTTAAGAGCGCAAGCAGTGTCTTCAGGCAAGATACTCAGCACCCATCATATAATGGTATGGATGCTTCCTCTCTAAGCGGATCAGAAGTATCGACATCCATGGGAATCAATGCATTGATCATTGCCTCGATCTCATGCTCCAAGATTGTAGGTAGGTCTGGAAGGCTGCCTGTCTCCTCTGGCATTGACGGTATAGATTGGCCTTGCAAGTGGTAGATTGGCTCATGCACTCCATCCATCCCACGCCCACGAACTCTTCTAATTGGCCACAAAGGGTGCACTCCTCCTTGGGATGAGACATCACCTCCCTGGATAGAAAATTTTCCAGCCAGACCCAATCTTATTGTATATGGTATTCAATTAGCTTGCGAGTACAATGCATGATTGATATTAACTTTTCTTACCGTTTGCTGAAAATCCGCAATCGCTTAATCAATTATCTCAGATTAAAACTCGCCAAATCATCGTACGTGTTCTATAGACAATCAATGTTTTCGTCTAATTGCCAACTTGTATTGAGAGCAAAGACATGGGACACGCTGATTAAGATACGCCTCGTGATCTTGAACAATAGGACCTTCATCGTTTTCCATTTTGTCTATGTTACAACAAACAATTTGTTTTTGTCATCATTCTTTTTTTTTTCTTAAATTGTTATCCTCTCCTTCCATCTCTCTCTTTTTTTTCTTAAGTTGTTATCCTCTCCTTCCATCTCTCTCTCTTTTTCTACGTTACGACTATGACCATGACCACGACCACGACTACGACCACCACAACCACGATGACCATTGCAACCATGACGATGACTACGACCACGATGACTACGACCATGACCATGACCACGACTACGACTACGACTACGACCATGACCACCACCACCACCACCACCACCACCACCACCACCACCACCACCACGACCACGACCACAACCATGACCACGACTACGACTATGAACATGACCACCACCACCACCACCACCACCACCACGACTACGACTACGACTACGACCATGACCACGACCACGATCACGACCACGATGATGACTACGACTACGACTACAACCACGACTACACTACAATCTCTATGAGGGCATGATATTGGGATCTCCACAGATACCAAAGCATGATCTCTAGCTTGATGGTTGCATATATCTACTACTACTCATGGAATAAACCTTAAAATAGTTATTATGCTCAAATATATGCTTGTTAGAGTAAAACTTTGTTATTAAGACTATTCTAAGGAAGAAAGAGGGTTAATGATAAAAGAGTGTCCTTCCTTGCAAGTGATTTTATATTATATTTATTAATTAAAATTGATAGTTGAAGATGAGTTTCCTAAGAGATCTTGTGGTGATGCTGTTTTAGTTTTGCGAAGCATATGAATGATGCTGTTTTAGTTTTTTATATTTGTCTTTTTAAGAAGAGATTGATTTTTATGGAATATCCAAAGTTATTTTTAGATCTACGTTATGGAAAATGAATGTTTTTCATGCTGATAGGCTGATTGCCTTCATTGTATATTTGTGTGGTGGAGGCTAGGACAAGCCCCATGTATGAGAGGTCTCTTTGCAAGAAGAACATTATGCTAGGAGGCACAAGTATGCTAGGGCTCTCTAGCCATATATCCCTTAGGTTTGTTGAGGATTGGCCTAACCCCTATGAGCCTAGGATGAGCTTATTGTAAGGTCCTATTTACTTTTCTCTCTTTCTCTCCCTCTCTCATTTCCTCTCCCTCCCTCACCTTGACCCTCTCTTTCTCTCTTTCCCTATTAGTTTTAATGATTTTTCTCTATTTTTCTCTCTCCTCTCCCTCTCTCATTTCTTTTTCTCTCTCCTCTCCCTCTCTCATTTCCTTTTTCTCTTTCTCTCCGTCTCTCATTTCCTCTCCCTCTCTCACCCTCACCCTCTCTTTCTCTCTTTCTCTATTAGGTTTAATGATTTTTTTCTCTTTTTCTCTCTCCTCTCCCTCTCTCATTTTTTCTCTCTCATTTCCTTTTCTCTCTTTATCTCCCTCTCTCATTTCCTCTCCCTCCCTCACCTTGACCCTCTCTTTCTCTCTTTTCCTATTAGGTTTAATGATTTTTCTCTCTTTTTCTCTCTCCTCTCTCTCATTTTTTTCTCTCTCCTCTCCCTCTCTCATTTCCTTTTTCTCTCTCCTCTCCCTCTCACATTTTCTTTTCTCTCTTTCTCTCCCTCTCTCATTTCCTCTCCCTCCCTCACCCTGACCCTCTCTTTCTCTCTTTCCCTATTAGGTTTAATGATTTTTTTCTCTTTTTCTCTCTCCTCTCTCTCTCATTTTTTTCTCTCTCCTCTCCCTCTCTCATTTCCTTTTCTCTCTTTCTCTCCCTCTCTCTCTCTCTCATTTTTTTTCTCTCTCCTCTCCCTCTCTCATTTCCCTTTCTCTCTTTCTCTCCCTCTCTCATTTCCTCTCCCTCCCTCACCCTGACCCTCTCTTTCTCTCTTTCCCTATTAGGTTTAATGATTTTTCTCTCTTTTTCTCTCTCTTATCCCTCTCTCATTTTTTCTCTCTCCTCTCTCTCTCTCTCTCATTTCCTTTTCTCTCTTCCTCTCCCTCTCTCATTTCCTCTACCTCCCTCGCCCTCACCCTCACCCACACCCTTTCTTTCTCTCTTTTCCTATTATGTTTAACATCTTTTCTCTCTTTTTCTCTCTCCTCTCATTCTCTCTTTTTTTTTCTCTCCTCTCCCTCTCTCATTTCCTTTTGCTCTCTTCCTCTCCTTCTCTCATTTCTTCTCCCTCCCTCTCCCTCTCTCATTTCCCTATTATGTTTTCGTCTCCCCCCCTCTCCCTCTCCCTCTCCCTCTCTCAATTCCCTATTATGTTTAATTTCTCCCTCTCCCTCTCTCGTTTCCTCTCCCTCCCCCTCTCTTTCTCTCTCCATCCCTCTCCCTCTCCCTCCCTCTTCCTTTCCCATTTCCTCCCCCTCTCCCTCTCCCTCTCTTTCTCCCTCTCCCTCTCCCTCTCCCTCTCCCTCTCCCTCTCCCTCTCCCTCTCCCATTTCCTCCCTCTCCCTCTCCCTCTCCCTCTCTCTCATTTTCCTATTATGTTTAATGTCTCCCTCTCTCTCCCTCTCCCTCTCTCATTTCCTCTCCCTCCCGCTCTCTTTCTCTCTCCCTCTCTCTTCCTTTCCCATTTCCTCCCCCTCTCCCTCTCCCTCTCTTTCTCTCTCTCTCCCTCCCTCTCCCTCTCTCATTTCCTCCCCCTCCCTCTCCCATTTCCTCCCTCTCTTTCTTTCTCTCCCCCTCCCTCTCCTTCTCTCTCATTTCATCTCCCTCTCTCAATATACACAAATTATACAAAAAATAACATAAGAAAGAGAGAATACACTCTCCCTCCCTCTCGTTCTCTCATTTCATCCCCCTCCCTCTTCCATTTCTTCCCTCTCCCTCCCTCTCTCTCCCTCCCTCTCCCTCTCTCATTTCCTCCCTCTCCCTCTCCCTCTCCCTCTCTTTCTCTATCTCTCCCTCCCTCCCCCTCCCTCTCCCATTTCCTGCCTCTCCCTCTCCCTCTCCCTCTCCCTCTCCCTCTCCCTCTCTTTCTCTCTCATTTCCTCTCCCTCTCTCAATATACACAAATTATATAAAAAAATGTAAAAGAGAGAGAGAATGCACTCTCCTCTCCCTCTCCCTCTCTCATTTCCTCCCCCTCCCCCTCCCCCTCCCCCTCCCCCTCCCCCTCCCCCTCCCCCTCCCCCTCCCCCTCCCGCTCCCTCTCTTTCTCTTTCTCTCCCTCCCTCTCCCTCTCTCATTTCCTCCCCCTCCCTCTCGCTCTCCCTCTCTTTCTCTCTCATTTCCTCTCCCTCTCTGAATATACACAAATTAAACCCTAAACAAGTAAAAGAGAGAGGGATGCATAAAGTATGTGAAGCATGTCAATTTAGAAAGCAAGCAAGGCATACATTTCAACATGAAAAGCATGTATGCAGCAAGAAGCCACTTAAATTGATAAATTTCGATGTGTAGGGTCCTATAAAGTATTATGTTTCTTTCATTGAAGATTATACTCACAAAACATGGGTTTACCTCTTTTTTGCAAGTAAAATATGGTAGATTATATTATTCAAAAAATTGATTGCAATGGAGTGCTCATGCTTGATAGACTAACTAGAGCTGGTGCAAAGTCATGAATACATCATGTATACATGCCTCTCAAGGCGGTCCGGGGGGGATGCGGACAAAAAGCCATGGAGGGGGTGTATCGCCATATCGGGCTACCTACTTGCATTATGGAGATTAGGTCCTAGCTGCTCCAAGAGATTAAGAAATGAAAACTGAGCTCCTGCCGAGCTCGAGCTAGAGCTCGAGACTCGCCCTGCACCTGCATTCCCATTCGCCATAGAGGGAGTGGATGATGGAAGTCCAAAGCTCTGTCCAGAGCTCTGCCAAAGTTACCTGTACTGAAAGGCTCTCCCTGCCAAAAACCCCCCAGCAGTGCGCCTTCCAGATGTGCCATTCAGTAAGACTCCCTACAATCTCCCATACCTCAAAGTGATCTACTGTGGGCTCTAGTACTACCTGGCGGTTCGGTAGAGCCTCCAAGCTAACCATTGCACACGACCCAACCTCAATGATGAAGATCGTGTCCTGTATCCCAGCTGCATACAAAAGGTGACGGCCCTGGCTGACTATCTACCAACAGAAAGCTCCCCACAAGATACATCCAAGGCTAGGTGTGCTACACAGTGGAGAATGTGGCATGCTCCTCTCCACACGAGCTATGCCACCTCACACGGCCAAGGGCAGTGCTTTGGAGTTTCCAACACAGCTGCTATGTGCAGTGTTTATACCCTCCATCCTACTACATCTAGGCTAGCCGACTCCCCACTACGAGACCTCCATGTGCCAAAAGCCATAAGAAATATAATACCCTCCTCAGCCTCCAGTGATCCCATAGGTGGTGCCAGAAATTCTGATGAAATGCATCCGTGATGCTGTGTCACCCAGTATCTCCTACGTGAAGGTGCCCAATCCATGTCCTTCTACATCAATACGTGTCTGCCAATCCTGCTGAGTACTCCAAGAATCTCGGTGGCTTCTTGGGGGCCATAGTGGCTGGCCATAGCCACTCTCCAAGGTCCCACTCACACTCATCAAGTGGCATGCTCTCCCATATCTAGAGGCACCACTCCCGGAACTCGTGCCAGAACACATAAGGGTCCAGATGCTAGGTCTTCCCTTGAAGACCAACCACACAAATCCTCCTCCATGGAAGGATAACAATCTCCTCATCCTACTGCTCTCTATCACAAACCAAACGGACCCTCTCCTACACGGTGAAGAAAGTCCCGTATGGGGCACTACCCACTCTACTTGTCACCTATATGGGGATACCTATTGGTGAAAATCTAGCAACCCATACCTCGCCAAGCTCTATTGGCTCTCGTATCAAGGGGTCAAGCCAATCTTGAGGTATCACTGTATCAATATCTCTTCTCCTCATCTCCTCTCTGACAACTTGATGCCTGGTGCAACACCTCCTGGTCCACCATCCTATACACCTTCTGCCATGTCCTAATGGTGCGAGCAGTGCTAGCCTCCCAACTAGCCCACTAGATGTGGGGGGGCTCATCAATGTGTATCCCATCCGGATCTCTGACATGGGGGCTCCAGATCACTGCCTTCTAGCAGTCTATCTCCTCCTCACAATTTGGGGAGCTCTGAATTAGGGCCTTACAAAGGCCCTGCCACATACGAAGTCGGTTACAAAGGAAGGAAGATCTGGGGGGTGTCATCTAGACCATCATGAAGATCCATCTCAAGGACGGCATCCAGTCACTCTTGCCAAGCCTCAGTCGATACTTCTGGAGACCCTCCTACGCAACAGTAGGACCTTCTAGGTTTGCCCTCTTGGTGCGAGCTTGTGGACTACTAGCTTTCCCAAAAGGGCCAGGCTCTGATACTCTAGGTCTATGATCCCAAGCGGTCCCTCTGCTGACCAATGCCAAATGATGGTCGCCCATGCCACCTTGGCCGGAGAGTCCTTGGAACCATTATCATGCCACTACACACACATCGTGTGAAAAACTCTAGAGTGTGGCTTCCTTATAGATCTAGAGAGCCAATGCCACTTTAGGCATTAGTGTTAGTGTCCATGGTTCAAAAATATTAGACTTTTGGACAAGTTTTAGCCAATTTTTAATATTTTAGATATTATCTCTTGTAAAAATCCGTAAAACTATAGACAAATTCTAGATTAGGATGACATGTAAAAGAAAATATATAGCTTTCAATCAATTTGAGAGGATTTTATGTAAAAAGAGAGATTGACAAAATCGCACGATGCGTGATCGCTCTTTTCAGGCAGTGAACAACACTCTAAAGTGAGAGATGAAGAAGAAGTGATCTGGCAAAATTCTGATCAGGTTTCCAAGTTTCCTGGTATTCTACCCCCCTTTTAGAGCCAATGGAAGCAGCAGATTGACGATCTGAGCAGCATAGAGGAAGGTATTATTTTATATATGTTTTTGTCTACAAGAGCTTTATCTTCTCATAATGTAAAAATAAACTAACAGGCTTCATCTCTGTTAGTATTCTTCTAAATTTTTCTATTTCTTTCTGGGAATATTCTTCTATGTCTTTTATTTCTTCCAACCCCTTATACGCCTTCTACTCCTCTCCCTGAATCTCCCTTCACCCTGTGGTAGACTTTTGACACTAAACGCACCGACACTATGTTAGGGGAAGTTTATGCTATCATCAAAGGTGAATTCTAGAATATATTTGGGCTGATTGGGGCTGATATCTTTATCCATATTAAGAGAATCAGCTACAATAGTGTTCTTTTAATTCATTTCTTACTCTACGGAAGACATCTTGTCAAAATATGCAAGTATTATGTGCCCCTATGGCAGGGAAATGTTTGTAGATCATTCATAGATTCTTTGAGTTGAATTAAGAGAAGCTTTTTCTCTTATTTCTTGGCTCTGATAACTTATCCTTATCAGGAACTCAATTTGAAGCTCTCTTGAAGCAAGTCTCTTTTTGCCCTATAAGCCTTGTAATTGACTCATAAGCTTTCGTTGAATGTAATCATGCAAAGTTGATTCATGCTATGGCATCATGCATGAATGATGGGATTCATAGTTGTTTATGATACATGACAGCATATTATACTTGATTTTATAATTTTTGATTGCTCTTGCAGTCAAGAAAACAAGCTTGATTTGAGTTAGAACTTATGAGATAATACTCTTGTGATCTTTGCTAAGAACATGTAGTTGGAAGCTCTATTAGCATTTTCAAGAACTTGGCTTGAAACCTTCAACCCTTCTCTTATCTCTTCCATTTCCGGAGTCTAAGCTCTTGAACCCCCATACATTCTTCTCTCTCAAACCCCTATGATTGATCGTGAAGTACCTCTTGAACCTTTAAACATTCATTGTAATCTACTTATCTCTTGAAGACACATCTCTATCTATCTTGTCCAGTTTTCTTATCAAACCCTTGTGTTGACCTTCAACCCCATATGCTACTATGACATGGTGAACCCAACATGAAGGTCAATGTAAGAGAAATCCAAGATGGGGGATTCTTCAAAAGGTACTCTACAACAACTGGTGCGCATACTGCAACAGACTCAGCAAGAACAAATCCAAATGTTACAACAACAACAACAAAGGTAAGATGAAAAGAAGATTGATTCCATAGCTATCAAGGCCCTAGAGGAAGTAGGGTGGGAATTAAAACAATTTAATTGTCAAAATGTCTCTCTTTTCATTCGTTTGTATGTTGAGAAAATGCTCTTCTTTGGTGTACTACAACATGCATGGAGTCGATATTTTTCCAAACTAGCTAAGCATGGTCTTCAAGAAAGAATCCATGGTCTTTGTCAATGACATGTGGATTGGGCTGCATTCAAAAAATCCCTACGCAAAGAATTCTTCTTAGAAGACTCTGCCCTAATGATGAAGAAAAGTTTCACTGATTGGGTTGAGAAACCCAACAAAGGTTTAGCTGCAACTACTTTATACCATGAGTTTGAAAGTAAATTTGGATAACTTGATGTTGACGACCAACAAAGTATGGAAGGTCACAAGATTGAATTATTCCTTAAGGCTGTAGATCCCATTTTGCAAGAGAAGCTTGCTGATCACCTAGAAGATGCTACCTCTGAATCAGGAGTCAAGATTGCATGGACAAATGTCACTAATGCACTTACCATGATTGCTCACAGTGTAACGTGTCCACTAGAATCCTCTAGGACACGTCTTAGCAGTCCATCGGAAAGGTTGTCTAGAAAGTTCCACCCGGCACTCCCATGGAATGTTGCGGGTTTTGCCATCTAGGACTTTCCGCGTCTGCCACGTAACGGAAGTGTCCTGGCCGTTTCCCACTTAGGATCGACCGGAATTGTTTGGTCATTTACTAGCAACAACTAGCGTCAGACCCGAGCGAACTACTTTACGCAGAAACGCCAGGTCTGAAGCGGATTCATGCTGCACTTGGTTCAAGGAGAATGGGAAACGAGAGGGATGCAAGGCTCGACCTCTCTGCCATAAGGCATAGTCCCATTCCGTTCCCCTAAAACAGCGTGAATCGGGTAATAGTTAATTCCAAGTCATCGTTCTCCTTACTTGCTTTAGGGATGACGATCGTTCTCTGTTCGTCGAAGACTTTGAGAAAAGTTCCCGGCTAACCGGGACCACCCATCCGTAGGACGGACCCATGGTCCATCCTCCGCACTTTCCTCGGTTTGTTTTAGTTATGTAATTACCTACCACATTAGTTTGACATATAACAAACAGCTTCCTTGATTAACCCTGTTAAGCACTGGTTCCTTCACGTAATCTTATCACAGGACATAAAGAAAACAATGCCAAACAACTTCTTTATTATCATTTTATCCTTTTATCTTTGCAATACAAGGAGTTCCCGCCCGTAGGCGTATTCATAATCCGCCCGAAGGCTATCCAGTAATCCACCAGGGATCACTAATCCAAGTTTCCGCCCGTAGACTAGTATGCGGGCCTCGAGATCCAATCCCGAGTCACGTTAGTCTCTTGTGCAGGGCCCGGAAGGCGAGGGATTTACAGCCAGAGCCCCCCCTGGCACCCAAGCGTCCTCCTGATCCAAGTAGAACTCAACGGAGAGACCTCTCGCGGCGGGTTCGGTCCACGTTCCCGGTGCGGCTAACAACCCCCTTGGTTAGGGTCAGGCAGGCAGTTGGGGGTAACTGAAGCTGCCTCTCCCTTTAGGCTTCAACCTGAAGTATTTAGATATGTTTTTGCCCTTTAGTTCATTGAGCAAACAATGCAAATAGTGCTTCCTAAACTGTTACAAGCACAATCAAATTCCAGTGGTCGTTTAGCTGGCAAACTGTTAAGGAGTGACTCCTTTTCTCCGAATGCAACCCGCATTCGATCCGGAATCAATTGCAACTTGGCAAGATTCCAAGTATTCTTGGGTTAGGGTCATACCCTACCAATACTTTAGGTTTTGTTGTGATAGGTTCCAGCGACCGTGTCGCTTTAGTTTATTGTCTGGTCATTTGCTCCAAGGCAAATACCTAACCTTCCTTTTCCTTGGTAATTATCCCCCAAGAAAAGTGAGTAACAGGATGATTACTCATCCTCTTGTAAGTTAAATTCTTTCAATAACTTGCCAACCTCATTTCGAGAGATGATAAAACTCTCTTGTGGACAAATCTTAAGTCTATACAATATTGCAGCTTTTTGCACATGTATTGCATCTATTCCACGGGATCATTCTACCCATTGCTTAGCGTTTTCCGGTCACGGAATTTACCTCCAGCCGAATAGCAGGGTTTTAGGGTATCCTCCAATCCATTCCTAATTATGTTGGCCCATGGTCTTAGAAGTTTGCAACTCCGTCGGAGTTTCGACATTTTGAACGAATGATCCTTAGGATAAAACCTTAGATCATTTCATGCATGAACATCCAATTGATTCGACATTTCGTGAATAAGTGTAAGATCTTTGGGTTTGCGGGTTTTGACTTGGCAACAAGTGTAAAACTAGGTCGAATTCTTATTGCACTTGGCACTTGGGATACCTATCATATCGACTGAGCCATGCCCATATGAATCCCTTGTGTTTTAGGTTACTTAGACAACTCAATAGACTTGTCTTGCATCAAGGATGATCCTTTCCTCAAGGTAATAAACTAAATCTAATGGAGAACAATGGTTACAACTACACCAATACACGTAAACATGCGATTTATTGCTTCTATGCAACACATGATTCACGATAACTTTATCTTTCCTTGGTGCGTGATAATCTGGATACTAACTTTTCCTAGGACCTACTAGGCCTTACATCAATAATCATACCTACAACCTTGTTATCTACACTTTGGCATCTTATGCTTTGATTCCTAAATGCGGCTCTTAATGAATGACATTTTTCGCATGACGACTACGCAATACACAACATTCTCCTAGCTACGAAGTAGTCAATGAAACTCATACAAGGCTAGTGTTAACTTATTCCATCTTACATGCTATTTGCAAGTCCATAAGATCATTTTCGTACTCTATTATTACTTTTCGGATAATATCTTATGGTGTTAACCTTGCCTCATGAAATCATTACGAGAAGGATGTTGCCTAACATGCGGCACACGCTTATTCCTACCATGTCTAAGACGAAAGAGAATGCACTTATGAATTCCATTTCTTTGCCTAAGTTTAGACTCATTACTTTGATAATGTACCAAAAAAACTACATGCGACTAGTCTTCTAAGGTGGATAACTCGTTCAAATTCATGATATATTTCCAATCTTGCCTAATGTTTCAAGAGATGCTTTATCAAATGTATTTTTTTCCAATTTCCATATGCATTAAGCGTAAAATGCAATTCCCTTCATGAACTAAGCGCGCCTAATCATTTCTTTATGCGGAAATAACTCGAAAGAACCTGGACTTGAGGGCTCGGGGAGATGTCCACTTGTATATTCGGAGATGAGCCTCCCGCGGTCGCACCTTGTGATCTTTTGGGGGCCATCGTAGGCGTAGATTCGGCTTCTGATTTGCCTTTGTGGTTTACGGATTGTCTTGCCTTGGCATGCAACCTTCCGACCTTTGCCTTTCCTCGTATGCGGAAGACTTCTTTGCGGGATGGCGCTTGCGGAAAAGGCTTTAGAAGATCTTTAGGGAAAACCCCGGGTTGGCACGGAGTTGATTCTTGGATGGCTTGCGTCTTTAATGTCTTTTTACGAAAGCCTTTTCACTAGGTCTAGTGGGGGTCTTTACGGCTTCACCTTCCCCTCTTCAAAGTCCCGGGGAGGGTATGAATGGGCCTTTGGGAAATGTGGTGGGAAGGGGCCTTAAGGAAGCCCCCTCCTTAGAAGCTTCTAAAGAAGCTTGTGAGAAGCTTCTGCTTCTACAGAACACGTGGGGGGGGGTCGTGATCAGCGTGGCGGCGGACTGAAGGCCTGGTGACTGGCGGACTGGGCGGCTGCAGCGGACTGGGCGGCAGAGCGACCGGTGGACTGGGCGGCAGCGCGGCGCTCCACGGCGACCTCCTTCTCCTCTCAACCGGCCTCCTCCCTTCACGTCGGCACCTCCTCCAGCTCCTCTAGCTCTCCCTCTCTCTGCACGGCCCGTCCTCCTCCCAGCTCCTCTAGCTCTCCCTCTCTCTGCACGGCCCGTCCTCCTCCCAGCTCCTCCAACTCTCCCTCTCTCTGCACGGCCCGTCCTCCTCCCAGCTCCTCTAGCTCTCCCTCTCTCTGCACGGCCCGTCCTCCTCCCAGCTCCTCTAGCACACCCCCTTGCTAGGGGGTGTTTATATAGGTATGGGGGGTGGGGAAGAGGGCCTCCACACACGTGGAGGACTCCCCCTCATGCAGACCTGACATCACTTCCCCTTGGCCATTTCCCCCCACACTCCCTCTCCTCCAGCCATGCATCGGCTGGGGGAAGGGATAATAATAAAAAAATTTGCCTTGAATTTATCCATTTGCCCTTCCCAAGCGGTCGTTTCCTCGCGGTTTTACGGTCTTTAACCCCGGCCTTTAATTCTCGACGTGGAGACCTCATTTTCGAGCGTGCATGGTGTGGATTAGGTTACCAATAATCTCGAAGTAGGGAATACTCTTGCACAGGGTTTACACGGCGTGCGGGAAGTTAATATTTGCGGTACGGGGTACGCGGAAATATTACACACAGAGAGCGGATGAGACTAAGATTGGGCTCTACTTCAACTTCAACAACTCCATTGATGGAGATTGTTCCACCTTCAAAATCCCCTATTCCTTTGACTAATCAACCAACTCTTTCTTCTTCTGTTCCTTCTAAAAATGATGTCATGGATGAACTCATTTAAAGCATGCGTGACCTTCATCTGAATCTTACAGAAATTATTGATGGAGCTACTTATGGGCTACAAATTGAGCTAACTAAATCAAATTTGAAAGCATGTAAAGCTAATGTGCAATCTAAAGTATGAATGCATGCATTAGATCAAATGGAACGCGGAAAAGTAGCCAAAGATGATTTGACTAACGCCAGTCAGAGCATTCGAGGAATAACTAGTTGAAAAGAACGGGTAGATTCTTTTGCTTCCTTTGCACATTTGACTGACGTCAATCATAAAGAAGTCTTGATTGAAAAAAAGAGAAGATGAACTAAGGCCTTCCTCTTCTAGCCCTCCAAAACGGGTAACTAGAAGAACACCTGAACAACCAAAGCTTGCTAAAAATATAACCCCAAATTAAGACATGGAAGATGCACCACAAACAAAGAAGACCGAAGGAAACAAGAAAGGCAAGCAGCCAAGCTACAAATTGCACTCTGACATAGAATGTGCAACCGATCTCAAACGAGTTCTAGAAGAATGAACTCTAGGAAGTAAAATTGAGTTCACCTTAGGTGAAATTCTCAGAATAGCCAAACATGAATTTCATGATGTAATTATTAATGTAATCAAAAGAAAAAGACAATATGTTGGTGATGATGCTGAAGAAATAGTGCATGCTTTTTTACAAGCTCTTTGAGTTTTTGTGCAAGATGAAGAGAAGCTGACTGCATAAGGAATTCAGCTTGAAGTAGCTAAAGAGTTAATTGCAGCAATTGAAGCTGAAGATAAAGAAATCATGGATGCAAAAATTAAAGAAGTGAAGGCTGAAAATGTAATGGTTGGCTAGTCCAAACCAATTGGGCAACCCACCTCTAAAAAAGAAGGTCGTCTACAACACATGCATGATGAGGAAGAAGCCCGATTCATTCCAAGCAGTCACTACTCCCGTACACATTGGGCAAGAGCAACAACAAAGACAGTCGTAAAAATTGGAGAAAAAGAAACACCATGTATTGCACTCTTAAACTATGGTTCTGAGATAAACGTCATGGCAAGGAGTCTCTATAAAAGCGGCGGATGACCCATAGATGTTGATCCAGGTTGGCGAATGAGAGCTGTGAACAACTCTTCTGGAGAGTTATATGCTATATGTTGTCCTAATGTGTAGGTAACTATTGGAGATATAAAATTGGCACATGCCAGGGGATGTGCAGGTTAAGAGGGGGTGGATGTCGTACCGCTATGCACACATCATGTGAAAAACTCTAGAGTGTGGCTTCCTTATAAATCTAGAGAGCCAATGCCACTTTAGGCATTAGTATTAGTGTCCATGGTTCAAAAATATTAGATTTTTGGACAAGTTTTAGGCATTTTTGATATTTTAGATATTATCTCTTGTAAAAATTCATAAAACTATAGATAACTTCTAGATTAGGATGACATGCAAAAGAAAGCATGTAGATTTCAGCCAATTTGAGAGGATTTTATGTAAAAAGAGAGATTGATGAGATCGTGTCGTTGTTTTCAAGTAGTGAACAACACTTCAAAGTGGGAGATGAAGGCGTGATCTGGCAGAATTCTGGTTAGGTGTCCTAGTGTTTAACCCCCCTTTCAAAGCCAATGGAAGCAGCAGATTGGCGATATCTGAGCAACATAGAGAAAGGTATTATTTAATACACATTTTTGTCTACAAGAGTTTTATCTTCTCATAATGGAGGACTAAACTAACAGGCTTCATCTCTGTTAGTATTCTTCTACTTTTTTTTTTGGAGTATTCTTCTACGTCTTCTATTTCTTCGAACCCCTTCTACGTCTTCTACTCCTCTCCCTAAATCTCCCTTCACCCTGATGTCTCTTATCCCCATGGTAGACTTTCGACACCAAACGCGCCGACATCGTGTTAGGGGAAGTTTATGCTATCATTAGAGGTGAATTTTGGAAGATATTTGGGCTGATTTGGGGCTCATATCTTTAGCCATATTTAGAGAATTAGCTAGAATAGTGTTCTTTTAATTCATTTCTTACTCTACAGAAGACATATTGTCAAAATATGCATTTATTATGTGTCCCTATGGTAGAGCAATGTTTGTAGATCATTCATAGATGCTTGTGTCAAAATAAGAGGAGATTTTTCTATTATTTCTTGGCTATGGTAACTTATCCTTATCAGGAACTCAATTTGAAGCTCTCTTGAAGCAAGTCTCTTTGCCCTACAAGCCTTGTAATTAACTCATAAGCTTTTGTCCCTAACAGTCTACATTGAATGTAGTCATGCAAAGTTGATTCATGCTATGGCATCATGTATGAATGATGGGATGCACAGTTGTTTATGATACATGCTAGCATATTGTACTTGATTTTATAATTTGTGATTGCTCTTATAGTCAAGAAAACAAGCTTGATTTGAGTTAGAACTTATGAGATAATACTCTTGTGATCTTTGCTAAGAATATGCAATTGGAATCTCTATTAACATTTTCAAGAACTTGGCTTGAAACCTTCAACCCTTCTCTTATCTCTTCCATTTCTAGAGTCTAAGCTCTTGAACCCCCATACATTCTTCTCTCTCAAACCCTGTGATTGACTGTGAAGTACCTCTCGAACCTTTAAAAATTCATTGTAATCTACTTATCTCTTGAAGACACATCTCTATCTATCTTGTCCAATTTTCTTGCCAAACCCCTATGGTGACCTTTAACCCTATGAACTGCAACACCGTCTAACCTAGCCTAGAGAAAATTCCACACTAGGCGGTGAAGCTGAACTATAGAGGACGAGGAGAAGTACCAACACAAGGCGATGTACCAAGCCGTTGCTAGAAGGACCTGGTTGACCACCAGGGATCGGGCCACTAGGGAAAGGCGGCCAATAGGTCAGCTTCAGTCTGATAGAGTCAAGGACTGAAAGAAACTGCTGGGGGAGGAGTGATGTCAAGTCCAACCTGGAACCCTAGGTAATGAATGGTCTATTCTCTGCATACCCATTTGAATCCCAAGTGAATGCCCAACCCCATGCTAGAGTTAGGTTCCGTAAGGAAACCAACTGACTTTTACCGAGTGGATTTTTGCTCCTAGTGTAGTGCGCAAATCACCTCCAGAGCTAGTCTCACTCTCACCAACATCAACTCATCGTCCTCTATATAAAGTGTAATATCATCTGCATACTTTGAGTCTAACAGCGTCTCCTCTTTCATCGGAAGTTAGACTCAGATACGGACTTCTCTCCAGCCAAAACTCCTCCCCCCTGCTACCACCTATGAGAACCATGCTAGTAGTTGATCTGTAAAGTGTAGAGACCCCACGGATCCATGCCTAGGGGAAGCCCAACCTCACCATGGCGCCCTCTAAGAAGTCCCAGTCAACCTTATCATAGGCTTTCTCAAAGCCCAATAGAAGTACAGCCATTCCCTGACCACTGTGCTAGGCCCACTCAGTCACCTCTAAGAAGGTGAAGACATTGTCTAGGATGCTCCTATCCTGGACAAAACCTATTTGTGTGTCATGAATGATGTCTGGAAGCACCGAGAAAAGATGCCTACCAATCATCTTTGCCATTGCCTTATAGGCCACTGACAACAAGGTGATCAATCTCCATTGGGATAGCTCCATTGGGATAGCTCCAATCATCTTTGCCATTGCCTTATAGGCCACTGACAATAGGGTGATCAATCTCCATTAGGATAGCTCCAACCAGTCTCTCCCTTTTGGGAGGAGATTGATAAGACCTGCTAATAGGCTCCTTGGCATCCGTCTGGAGCTAAAAAACTCCTAAAAGGCCACAACAATAGAGAGTCCTTCACCACCTCCCAATAGGTAGTGAAGAAGGCCTTAGAAAGACCGTCCTCTCTTGGGCATTTTTGCATGTCCTGTGCATGGAAAGCCTCCTCTAGTCTCTTCTTTGTGAAGGGGTCTAGGAGGGAGCATCCCATCTCCTCTATGACAAGGGACAGGATGTGGTCCCAGACCTACTGTCTACAGTGATGTCCTCTGGTTGAGACTGTCTGCTACTGGAAAAAATGTCTATAATAGTTAGTGGCAATCTCCATCACCTCATCTAAGCTAGAGTGAATCCTCCCATACTAATCCCAGAGACTGCATATTTGCTCTCCTAAGCTGCGAGGTTGATGCACCTTGAAAAACTCCCTACACATCGTGTCCCCCTTTTGCTCTCAAAAGGCTGTTGAGGTGCGGAAGGAAAACTATGAGCGCCTATCCTCACGGCTCACAAGTGCTGCCCATGCACGCACCTCCAGTGCATGGAGAGTGGGATCCCCTAGTGCCTCTTGGAGTAGTCTCTGTGTGACTGCTAGGTCTCTCCGTTGGAGTGCTCTATCCTCCTCCTAGCTTTTCTACCTCACCTGTAGGGTTGCCTCCCGACAAATACTGCTCGACTTGGCTATAGGACCTCTGCAACCTCCTCTGCGATCAGGTCCCTCCTATCCCACTCGCTAGTCCAAAGCTGTTCAATCAATCTCTTAACCTCCTCCCTCCTCTAGATCGAGTCAATGATCCAACAAGATTGTGTGTCTAGGGGGTAGAGGCTAGGGCATCAAGTGTCAGAAGAAGTGGATGGTGATCAACAAACAAAGTGGTACCCGCCAACTGCCCTACCTAGCCTTCGCAAGAGCATCCCCACTCTCCCACATAAAACATGTTCAACTTCTCTAGCAAAACTCTACCCAACCACTTGTATCCCTAAGAGAAGTTCAATGACATCTCCCTCCCATGGAAACGTGGGTGTCTCCAAGTGTCCCGTACTCATACTACAAGGAGGAAGACCTCCCATGCCTCGTACTCCTCCCCACCCATACCCTGGTAGTTTTTTCCTTTGCCCTACTAGTCCTCTACAACCTCCAAGGTGTTGAAGTCGCGTCCAACAATCTAGAAGTCCACCTCTGGGAGTCTTGCTATCACCTCCACCCAAAACCTACTACGTGCCCTAACCTCAGAAGGGGCATAGACATTAAGGACTCCAAGGAACAAGTCCCCAATATCAAATCTAATCCATAGAACCCTCCCTGCCACAATCGTCCCATGGTCACGTACATAGGCGGTGAGGCTTGGGCCAATAGAGGTTCATACACCTCCACTCCTACCGTGGGCACCGATGGCGTACTCACAGTAAGTGTGTGAACTGCGTGCGAGTACCTTCCCTACCCGATGGGCCTAGGCGGTGGTGAGCTTGTGCTCCTATAGAAGTAAGATGTTGATCTGTCTTGTGAGGGTAGGCTGCAACTCCTACCGAAAAATCAACTTCATGGAACCAAGCGCCCCACTATAGTGGAGGCTATTCACGTTCCAAGATGCAAGATGTAAACTCATGATAGAGAAACTTGTGATGACTGACCAAACATGCATCTATTTAGTGTGGAAGTTGTTGATGAAGAAGAAGAGTTATGGGGCATGTGAATCCACTTTGCTGTAGGCATGCATAGTGAACTCCATTTTCCATGGTACCATGGGGGTGATAGATGCCCCTGGTGGTACCACCACGGCATCTATTAGCTAGGTTGAGAGGCATGACTCTGTACACTGGTAGAAATGGGTTGCCTATGCCAGAGGAAACTTGATCACATCCATCGATGCAATCCACTATGGAGGGGCTCGAAAGATAATGCATAGATGTGGGACCTCGACATCAGCCCACCAGTTAATATCCATCATGCAAGGTAGCCACTGTTGGGAAAAGAGTGCTAGTTCTCCTTCTCGTATCCACTAGGAGATGTGGTCTGCCACCTAACTCTTCACCTCCTCCTCTATCTATGTCATCATCTAGTCTCCTGTGTGAGAGGTTTGAGGGAAGAAAGCATAGTTTGGTCCATCTGGTGGTGCTAGTAGATGGAATTTACTGCTCCTTGACTTGCATACCATGAAGATCCCCACCTCCAAAGGTAGTGGGAATCCTCTATGCTTTGCAACTCTCAAGTAGGACCATACTGCCAAAGAGCTCTTGTGGTAGCAGCTACGCCTATCTTGGGAAAGTGTGACAAGTGGTAGGGACATATGAGCTGGTGGCTATGTGGGGAAGGGGGGCAAGTCTACTCATGAGTGGAGGATGTCATCGTATGGAGCTCCTCATCTCCTATGGGAAGGAGGGGATGGGTGGGGTCACCTCTACTAGCTAGGTGGGGGTCAGGGGGACTAATCAGCGAGGGAGATGGTGGGGGGAGGAAGATTGAGGGATGATGGTTGGATGCAAGAGGTAGGTGTGGGGATAGGGGGCACTTGGGTGAGGTATCCTATGATGCCTACATGGATAGTGGATATGGAGGCCTGTGGTCTTGCCAAGTGGGACAAGGAGGGGGGCTGCGAGGTGCTCTATGGAGGGGATGAACGCTCGCCCTCCTACTCCTTATTGTCATGGCTGTGTTTGAGGGGTTGATTGTGGCCCTCCTTGCTATCTCCCTCTCTCTCGCCCTTTGGATCCATGTAAAACCATCAACATCCACTTGCGGGCTTGTTGAAAGAGCTTTCTTTCTACTAGCTGATGCCCAAAGTCATGGCAATGCAAGCATTGCCTAGCTGCCCAGTCACAATAAACTACTACTTGAAAGAGTGTATGCCTACCTCAATCTCTAGAAACTTTGCTATATTCTTTGTATCTTTCACTACCACCAGTACCTTTGGGACTCCTACGGCTATCACTGTGTCCATGAAGGAGGTGGGAAGGACTGTGCCATGAACAGCTGTCCAAAGTCCTCCACTAACTGGCAATACTCTACCACAAATTTGAGGAAGAGTAAGGTGACCGGATATCTAAGAAATGTGTTATGGAGTGCAAATGCCTCCACTGTGAAGCCAGTGTACTAGGGAACCATGTAGATGACCACCTTTGTGGAAGCATAGGGTGAGCTATCCACTAGCTCACAGGCTACGTTGTAGAGGTGAGTCAAACCATGAAGTTCCTAAAGGGATTTCCCTACGACCTACTAACCAAAGATTGTTGATTTAGCTCCAGCTTTGTGGCACAGACGGCTAAGGCATTTTCCTCAGAGAGAACAATGCGCAAGGTGTTTGACTAGGGGGCACTCATCACAGAATGCAGTAGCATCTAGTAAGAGGTTTCCATTGTGTGTCCATGCTGAGAACTTACCAATCATGCCACTATGCTACCGGGGGGAGTTTTTGTAGAGGGAGGGAGCAACTGGAGGGGAGAAAGGGGGGGCCAATGGCAAGGAGGGGGGGAAATGCTATTTTTTGATGATGGGGGAGGTGTTGGACACCACTGAAGGCAGGCTCGCCACAGGCACAGCACGGGTGGTGGGTCTGTCGGACGGGGCCGAGACTGCAAGGAGCAAAAGGCAAGATCAAGCAAGGGGGTCAGGCAGAGGAGGCAAGGGATCAAAGCAAGGGACAGAGCTAGCGAGGGATTAGGGAGGGGGGATCAGGCGGGGGAGACTGGTAGAGGGGATAGCAGGTAGGGGTGGATGAGGCGGGGCAGCACAAGGGGTGGCGCTCAAGAGCAATGCTCCACAAGGGGTAGGTGCACCATGGGGGAGGGGGAAACTAGGCATGGGAGCAGCATGCCACAGGACAATAAGTAAGGCGTGCTGGTTTGATGGTGGGGGAGCAGCGCAGTGCTATGATAGGAGCTCTTTTATTTTGTTCAATCTTTGTTAATATGGGTTTACTTTATGCATGAGAAAAGAAGGTGTTCACTCACTTTAAAATCTTTAATGCTTTGGTTGAGAAGAAGACAAGTTTGCATATTAAATGCCTAAGATTGGATGGAGGTGAAGAATATCTCTCCAATGAGTTTTCTACTTTTTTACATTAAAAAGGTATATAGAGGTGAAATACATGTAGATATACTCTGGATCAAAATGGAGTTGCTAGTGAAAATACAAGCATATTGCAAAGGTGGCTCATGCATTAATGTCAAAACAAAACTTGCCTCATTACTATTGGACTAAAGAAATTGCTACTATTGTATACATTATGAATAAGACATCCACTAGTATTGTACATCATAAGATACCCGAAGAGAAGTTTATAGGTAAAAAGCCAAATCTATTCCATCTAAAAGTATTTGGATGTATTTCTAATGTGCATATTCTTGATGAGATGCATAATAAATTGGATCCCAAAGCAAAAAATTGTATATTTGTTTATATTCTCTTCAGCAAGAGCCATATATATGTTATAACCATGTTATACATGAGCTAAGAATTAGCATGGTTGTTGTTTTTTATGAAATAAGTAGGTGATACAGTAATGTGCAAAATGCAAAGGGGGTTGATGAGCATGAGAGTGTGACTTTGAAAAAAACATATCAATAGTCACAAACATTGAGTGGACCACAAGAGTCTCCTAGCCATGATTTTTTTGTTGATAGACCTTGGAGTGGCTAATTGAGATCAAAGGTCACTCCGCCAAGTACATCACTGATGTCAAGAAAAGGTAAAGAGAAAGTTGGGGACTCACCTATTATGATAAATATATCATCAAGTTTCTCTCATGTTGATACTGATTCAAATGGCTCTGAGAAAAGCTTTGATGAGGAGTTTGGGATTCCATCTATTAAAATGCATGGTATGCAGAAGGCACAAGAGGATACTAAAACACCTGGTAGTGATCCAAATCCATCCAAGTCAAGTAGAATAAGAAAGCCAAGATAGTGATTAACATATGATAGCTATAAAGCTCAACACTATGCATACATAGGTAAAGTTATGTAGGATGTGAAACCCACTTATTTTGAGGATGCCGTGAGGGGTAATTAAGAGTATTGGGATCATGCTATGGATGAAAAAAGGGTTGCACTTATGGATAATGGCACATGGGAGTTGGTGTCTTTACCTAAATGCAAGAAATCTATTGGCTGCAAATTGATGGCTCTATTGAGCATTATAAGGCACGACTTGTTGCTAAAGGATATGTGCAGACTCATGGCATTGATTATGAGGAGACTTTTTCTCTAGTGGCTAAAATGACCACTATAAGGAATGTCATAGAAGTGGCTACATCAAAAGGTTGGATCATCCATCAAATAGATGTTAAGAATGCCTTCTTGCAAGGGGAGTTAAAAGAGGAAGTTATGTGGAGCAACCACCTGGTTATATGGATAAGAATTATGCATGTTATGTATGCCGACTTTAGAAGTCCTTGTATAGCTTGAAGAAATCACCTAGGGCATGGAGCTATAGGATTGCAAAATACCTTGTCAGCATTGGATTTCCAGAGCAGCACGAGTTGATCAGTCACTTTGTGTATATGAGAGTGATGCAAGTATTATGGTTATTATTATATATATGGATGATTTGATAACATGGATGATAGTGAGACAGAGATTCAGGATGTAAAGGGTCTTCTCAAGACTAAAATTGAGATTAATGATTTGGGAGAGCTATGCTATTTTCTCGACATAGAGATAATTAGGACTCCATAGGGTATATGGTTGTCATAGAGACAATATGCATTCGGTATATTGAAGAAGTATGTTATGGCTAATTGAAAGCCTATTTCTATACCTTTGGATGTTAATGCTAAGCTTAGTACACATTAGGGTGACTTGATTTAGGATGTTACTTTATCAAAAGATTATGGGCAGCCTTATCTATTTGATGATCACTAGGCCAAACCTAGACTACATAGTTGGTTTGGAGATTTAGTTTATGGAGCTTCCACAAAAGCCACATTTGGATATAGTGTGGTGCACATTTCACTATATCAAGTCCACATTGGATTATACCTTATTATATGATGTGGGTTTATCATTGGACTTACATGGCTACACAGATACATATTGGACTAGTAGCATTTCAGATTGGAGGTCTAGCAATGGTTTTATATTTTCCTTTGGGAGTGTTGATGTTACTTGGAGCAGTAGAAACAGCCAACAATTGCATTGTCTAGTATAAAAGGTAGAGTACAAAAGTGCTACAATTACAACATGTGAGGTAGCTTGGTTATGCAAGCTACTTGGTGATTTGGGGATATAGGTGGACAAGAAGACTACACCTATTGTGATGACTTTATTAGGATTCAATTGGCTAGAAACTTGGTGTATCATGCCCAAACCAAACACATAGAGGTCCATTACTATTTCATTTGGAAGCCAATTCTGGTAGAGGTGATATTGATTTTGTTTATGTTAGCATAGAGGATTGAGCTACTAACATTTTTACCAAGGCCTTCGGAGTTGAGAAACTTCAATACTTCAGAACTATGCTTGGAATTCATGATCTCATGCTGAGTTATGTTAGAATATCAAGCTCCAATTACTCTGCAGTCAATCTATCTTTATGTGTGACAGAAATTACCTGGATACAATTGTACATGTGTGTGACATTTAATGAGTTGGTGTAGTCAGTGACTTAACCACAGTTAGTCTTGGTTGGTCATACCTATGTGTGTAAGTCTCTTTTAGTTTGTATGATGGAAGAATAATGGAAGAAGAACAACAATAAGCTGAGGCTCATCTTCTGCTCCACTGTGTCTCTCTCCCTCTCTTCCAACATGGTATCAGAGCTTGAATGCCTAAAGCCTGAAGTCTTGGCAGTGGCCATTTGATATCAAGGCATAAGATCTAAAGAAAACGTCATCAAAGAAGATTGTGCCTACCGCCCCTTTTTTTGTAGAAGCTATATCTTGCTATAGAAATGGTTTTTGGAGAAACAACCCTCTACTCTTGACCATTTTGACATGATCTACAACTTTGCAAAAGAGAGCTTTTTCAAATTCCTCACAAATTTTGAGATATTTAGCACAGACCTCTGCACACTGGCTGTTTACTATAATAAACAGTAGGTGATTCCAAGCACTGGTGGCTTTCATCCTAACAATGTATATGCCCTTATTATCATGCATTTGAATATGATATTGGAGTGTTAAATGCTCATTTTTGGAGCTTATTTGCAGGCTAGAGCTGGTTGTTGTCCTGAATTTGGAAACAATATACCTACAGTGATGAAGTATCTGTGATGCTTATTTGCTAATGACAAATGCTTGGATCATACCACTTGAGTGGTAGATGCTTTTTGGGATATTATGAGTGCTGAAAGTCCAAAGTTTGGACTGATTTTTTGCTGGTTATACCAGGGTATTGACTAGTTATTGTCTGCAGGAAGGATACCTATCATCTTCACTTGACATACATGCAATATATTCTGACCGGTTGGACATGTATCAACTCCTGCATAGAGTGGCAACTGAATGAGATGTTTTGGGACTGTTTTGAGGTCTGAATACTCTTGTTTTAACAGATAAAATATTGCTAGTTATAGTACTGGGCTGGCTATATTTGGTATTGCTACTTGCATACAGTACAAACATTGATACGTGTATGGACATAGTTTGTTCCTGGGATGTTTTGCCACTACCATACAATGTTTTGAACTCATTTGAGCTTGGTTTATGCTCAATTAACTTTGTTTTTTCATTGTTGGAATATAGTTTACAACAAGTAGGTTGTCAAGAAAATTGTCCTGAATAGCAGGAAACTGGTCTTGAACTGTAGGAAAAGGAGTCAGATACTGACAGGTTGTATACATCACTGAATACCTAAGCTGCAACTATGGCAAATGCTCAAGGCACTGACAATATCACTCAAATTGTGGGAGAAAAGTTGGACAACAAAAATTTTTCTTTATGGAAGTTGCATATGAAGAATTTTTTGGTTGGCATAGGTTATTGGGACTTATGTACAGGTGATGAGGTTGAACCTGAAATATATGAAAGGAATCCAAAAAATGATCAGAAAAGGGCTCATAAGCCATGGATTGAGAGAGCATGCAAGGTGTTACATTGATTTTCCTTATGTATATCAGATGATATGGTTATACAAATTATTGGATGCAGTACTCCAAAGGATGCATGGGACATACTCATGAAGAATTATGGAAATGTAACATATGCAAGAAAGATTTAGCTAAAGCAACAGTTCAAAAACATGTCTAGGAATGCAAAAAGGTCTACACTACAGAGATCAAGAACATAGCGGATCAGCTTGCTACCATTGGATCTTCAGTGTCTAAGGATGATATGATTGCAGTGACATTGAATGGACTTGGTAAGGAGTATAAAGCATTTGATACATCTATTTATATGAGAGTTGAATCCCCTGATTTGGATGAGTTGATTACTTTGCTACTTCATGAGGAAGTTAAGCTTGGGCTGAATACGGTTCTAGTACATCTCAAAGTAGAGACACTAATCTTTACTCTAGCTAGCATGGTAGAGGCAGCAGAGGCAGTGGCTCTTTTTGAGGTCAATGAGACACCCAAAACACTTATGGACAACATCAATAGAGTGCTTGGCATGGCACAAATACATAGGGCCAGCATGGATCTAGCGGCTTTAGAGGCAGGGGAGATCACCCCATTGTAGAGGTGGTGGATCTAGTTTATGGCAATCAAATGATTAGTCAAACAGAGATAAAAACTGTTACTACTATGGTAGATATGGACACATTGCAAAGGATTGTTACAAGAAGCATGGAGATATGAAGGCAAAGGGAAAACAGCATGGGCACTATGCATCTTCTAGCGATGCTTATGATGAGCAGGTTGACAGATTGTTTGCCATGCAACACGTGTCTATGAATACATCTAGGCAGAACAGAGATGAGAGATGGTACATTGATTCAGGGGCTTCAAATCATATGACACCCCATGGATAATGGCTTGATGAGATGGTTCCAAGTTCACATGGCTATGTGTGTACTGGGTATAACACCCAACATGACATTCAGCACATAGAAATTATTCCGTTGTTGATGTGTGATGGCAAGAAAAAGAGCCTACATGATGTACTACATGTACCTACAATAACCAAGAATCTTTTGTAAGTTGGAAAGACAGCAAAATAGAATCTGTAGGTGAGATTTAATAGAGATGGATGCTTTGTTGAAGAATATGATAATGGCTACAAATTGATTGCTAGAGGCCGAAGAGATGGAAGAATTTTACTCTTGATGCGTCAATTCCAGAATTGAAAGTAGCCATGTTTGCACATGATGATGGTGCTATACAAGATGTTGAGATATGGCATAAGTGGATTGGCCATGTGAATGTACAAAAGATAAAATCTGGGCAACAGAAGGAGATTGTGCTTGGACTATGTAAGTTCAAGTATCATGACTTTGGACATGTATGTGATGCATGTCAGTTTGGAAAGCAAGCACGGTTTCCATTTATGAGACATATATGGAATAGCTCACGATCCTTGCAATTGGTACATTCAGATGTATAGAGTCTGTCTCATAATGCTTCGTTTGGTGGTGCTCGTTACTATGTATCATTCATTGATGATTTCAGTTAGGTATACTTGGCTTTACATACTGAAACATAAGAATGATGTGTTTGATGCATTCAAGGACTTCAATAAGCATGCTGAAAATGAGTTGAGCTGTAAAATTTCATGTCTTAGATCAGATAGAGGTGGAGAATATGCCTCTAATTACTCTGACATGTACCTTACTAAACATGGGATCAGAAGACATTTAACTTACAACTATACACCGCAGCAAAATGGTGTAGCAGTAGAAAGGAAAAATAGGGTACTAATGGAATTGGCAAGAGCTATGCTGAATGAGAAGAGTTTGCCAGATGGTTATTGGACTGAAGCAGTAGTGACTATTGTCTATGTGCTGAATAGAACCCCTACATCAGGGATTCATGATGTAACTCCATATGACAAGTTGTATAGTCATAAGCCTGATATTTCACACTCGAAGGTATTTGGCAGCATTGCATATGTGCATGTTCCTGATGAAAAGAGAAAGAAATTGGATCCTAAAGCAATCAAGAGTGTCTTTCTTGGTTATGCACAAGACCTGAAAGCTTACAAGCGTTATGTACCATCTATACATTGTTAGCTATATATAGTCTGTCTATATATAGCGCCCCAGGTCCCCTCTATACATTCCTATCATGTGTGCTCAGTTGACACACTTCTGGGGTTCCACTTCCGGTGTCTCATATCTCTCTTCTCTCCTCTCTTCCTTTTGTCTCTTGTCTTCCTCGTAGTTTCCAACATGGTATCAGAGCGAGGTTCTACAGCATCACAAAGATAAGTTTTCTTTATTGTTTTATTTCTTTGCTCATGTTTCTACTCCAGGTGACTTGGATCTCTGCAATTTGCACCTCTGCCTGCGTCTGCGAGAAACCCTAATTTGGAATCAGGCTCACGCTCACCCTTTCCTGGACCGCGCACCACTGCCCACGGGAGAGTCGGAGCGAATTGTGCATACAGGGGACGCCACAGATTTTTTTAATTTTTTTTTCCTCTTTTCCTACTTTGTGCGGCCGATGAGGGAGATTTGTGGTGTCCATAAACAGAGCAACGAGCAGCAACACAGCTTTGGATCTGCGCCTGAACATTCCTATGTTCTGTCAAAATTCTGTCTTTTCATCTTCCAGAAAAGCATCGTCACTAGAAGGCCTCAAAATTTTGTGCAATTGTAGCGAACAGCAAGTGCCATTTCAGTGCAAAGCCTCAATTACAAGCCTTTGGAGCATCAAACAACATTGTTTAACTCGAGCTGGAACAGAGTGTGCTCTTTCAAAGGATGTTCTAGACTACTTGCAAATGCTTTTGGATGAGCTTTCACAACATGGATCAGTAGCTTTTACTTCTTTCCCAAGGGAGAGTTCTTCGTTGTTGCCACATGTTAGTGCCAACCAACAAGTTGGGGATTTTACACAGTCTGGCCTTGACAGTGAAGACCCTCCACTTAAAAAGAAATGGCAGTACATGTCTCGGCTTGTGCAGCTTCACTTCTCAAAGGGTCTACTTCACAGGCAGCAAGTTGTGGAATGGCTTATCAAGCAGTTACAGGAAAGAGATGCTCTAGATGCTATGGAGGCACTTTTCCCTCGTGTCCTAGATCTTATAGATGAGATTTCAACCTGCCAAACCCACATTCACATGCTTGTAGATGTCTTTCTTCATAAGCTTGGAAAGCTTTGTCCAACTGGACAGATGCCAGATGTCACACAGCAACCTCGGCATAATTATGTTGCAGCATCCTTTGTTGAACTGCTCTATTATCTTTTGACAATAGTTCCGAATAGTTTTGTGGCCTTAGATTGATTTCCTCTTCCACTTTATGTATATGGATGCATCAACAATAGAAACTCCCCTTTGAGTGGAAACAATGAAGTCGGAGTACAAGTTGTTGCAAGAGAGGGGATTCCCTGTTCAGGTGATCAGGGTTCTAGCCATCTTAGAAATCTTGGAGAATATTCTCGCAGTGTCACAGTCAAGCATGTGGCTGCTGTTATACAAAAGCGTGCTGCCTCACTTGCGAAGGCAATCAATCCAGCAAGCCTGCAGAAAAATGAGGGAAGTGTGATTCAAAACTTGGACAAGGCTCTGTTAATAGGGGATATTCGTGCAGCTTATGATTGCATCTTTGTTGAAGTTCATTCAATGCTTTGGTATGTTGGTATTGCAATGCTTCATGATGCCTTCCCTCATTCATTATTCCATTGATGCTTCATTCCCTAATTTTGGATGTTGATATTGCCATGCTTCATGATCATCATCCTCATTTGTTATTCCATTGATGAGTGTCTATATTCTAGCTGATGATACATTGTTTCATTTATATTCTTTCTAGCTGATGAGGGTCTATATTCCAGCTGATGACACATTGTTTCGTTTATATTATTTCCTAATGAGCATCTAAATTCCAACTGATGACATATTATTTCGTTTATATTCTTTCCAGCTAATGAGCATCTATATTCCAGCTAATGACAAATTGTTTTATTTGTATTCTATTCATGGGGCCCCACATGTGTTATGTTGTCTATAGAGCAGCGTCGCGAACCGTCTCTATAGACCTTGTGTTGTTCTAATGTCACTGTAACGTTTTTTTTTAACTTTTGATGTGATAGATATACTGCTTACATCCCAAGTTCAGTTGAAGGAATTTCTTGGAGATTTTATCTTTTGCAGTGATGTCGCTTATCCTTATTTTACATGTTGTATATTTAGGAGTGATAAAACTCTTTTGATGCCTCTGAATAAGCTGTTGTAATTCAGGAGTGATGTAGCTCCTTCTCCGTTGATGTTGTAATTCACGAGTGATGTAGCTCCTTTGATGCCTATGAATAGGCTCTTGTAAGTTCAACTTTGTAATTTTATATTTTGAATATTAATATAACGGTAGGCCTATATAGAGCTGTGGGTTTTTCCCTTGAGCCCCCAAGGGTTTTTTCATCCATAGTAAGGGACCTTTATTTGAGCGGGGGATGTTAGCTATATATAGTCTGTCTATATATAGCGCCCCAGGTCCCCTCTATATATTCCTATCATGTGTGCTCAGTTGACACACTTCTGGGGTTCCACTTCCGGTGTCTCATATCTCTCTTCTCTCCTCTCTTCCTTTCGTCTCTCGTCTTCCTCGTAGTCTCCAACACACATGAGACATTGATAAAGCAGAGATGTTGTTTTTTATGAGCTGGCATCATGGTATGGTAATCCTATTGCACTGGCTACTAATGGATCAGCCAGCACTAGTAATGCTGAAAATACACCTATAGTGAGTACATCTATGAGTGGTCCTATAGGTGATGGGTCACCTACAGTAAGTCCTTGGTCAGGATGCTTGCGGAGTCGTACTCCTACGTCCACTAACACGGATATGTCAGTGAGGGGGAGATTGGATAAGGGAAAAGAAAAGATACTTGAGGATGTGATACATCCACTTACAGTAGGTTATGAGTCATCCAACTGTGATAGTTTGGATAGTGAGTTGGGCATTCCATCTGTTATGACGCCTGGAGCAAGGCAGAGTCGTTATGTACTGCCTCATGAGAGGCAAGCTCAAAGTAAGCCACAGTTATACGGAGATCTGAGAGAGTCAGAAAACCAACTGATAGGTTTACATACACTGGTTATTCAACCTACCATTATGCATATATGGCTAGTGTGACACGTTACAAAGAACCTACAAAGTTTGATGATGCAGTTACAGTTGATAACAGGCATGCTACCATGGATGAGGAGTATGCAACCCTGGCTAAAAATGAGACATGGAAATTGGTTCAGTTAGCTAAAGACAAAGTCCCCATTGGCTACAAATGGGTGTACAAGGTCAAGTGCAAGTCAAATGGTTTGTTAAAATGCTATAAGGCTAGGCTGGTTGCAAAAGGTTATGCACAGCAATATGGCCTTGACTATGAGGAGAATTTTATTCTGGTGGCTAAAATAGCAACAGTCAGAACTATCATTTCTTTGGCAGCATGCAAAGGCTAGAAATTATGGAAAATGGACGTCAAGAATGCTTTCTTGAACAGTGATTTGATTGAGGAAGTATATATGGAGCAGCTTGAAGGATATGTTCACCTAGAATTTCCTACACATGTATGTAAGCTGAAAAAGGCTTTATATGGACTGAAACAGGCACCTAGAGCATGGAATGCTCAGATTAGTAGTTATTTACAACAACAAAGATTTAGATTGGGCGATGCAGATCACAGTCTGTTCATGAAGAAGACAAATCATGGATATGTGTTTCTAATGGTTTATGTAGATGATGAAGAGGGCATTGCTAAAATGAAATCATGTTTACAGGCTGAATTCAAAGTCAAAGACCTTAGTGAACTAAAGTATTTTCTTGGGATTGAGGTAGTCTCTAAGCTTCAAGGTATATAGCTGCTATAGAAGCAGTATGCTCATGACATGTTACAAAAGTATGGTATGGCTAAATGCAAGCCTATGGAGACCCCTCTTAATTAGAATGTCAAGCTGTAGATTGATGTTGGGAATGACACAGAGAATGTGACCATGTATCGACAAATGGTGGGCAACTTGATATACTTGACTGTTGCCCATCCTAACTTATGTTATGCAGTGGGGTTGATTAGTTAGTTCATATGCAGAAGCCTCGCAAACCACATTTAGATGTAGTCAGGAGGATCATGAGATATGTAAAGGGTACTATAGATTATGGGTTGTTTTATGCATATGGAAAATCTCTTAACTTCACAGGATTTACTGATGCTGATCGGGCTGGTTGTGCCTACGACAGGAGGTCAACCAGTGGTTATGCATTTGGATTGGGCAGCAGTATGATCAATTGGTAGAGTAAGAAATAGCCAACTATTGCATTGTCTAGTATAGAAGTTGAGTATAGAGGAGCTGCCTTAGTAGCTTGCGAAGCAGTTTGGTTGATGAAATTGCTAAAAGACTTGGGAATACAACTGGAAAGCAAAGTGAGATTGCATTGTGATAACCTCAACATTGTTATGTTGGCTAGCAATCCTGTCTACCATTCTAGTGACTTGGTCTTGGTTAGTCATACCTATGTGTGTAAGTCTCTTTCAGTTTGTATGATGGAAGAATAATTGAAGAAGAACAACAATGAGCTGAGGCTCATCTTTCACTCCACTCTGTCTCTCTCCCTCTCTTCCAACAAGTTCAAGGCGGAGTGTTAATATGTCAAGAATACATGAGTTGGTATCCACTGTGTGTCTTACTGATGAGGCAAGATATTATTTGCTAGCATGTTAGGTGACTAACATGAGAATTGCTAGTGATTCTACTGCTAGACTACATCCACATAGTCCACCACCCTTGGTTATAGCACATTCATTATGCCACCTCTTCTTTCCTTAACCAGTTCACACTTAGTGACCACATATGCATATATTGTAGTGCTTTTATATTAGTCTTTTATCATGTTGTAGACTTAGTTCTTTTGTATGGAAGAAGAAGAAGATTTTATCCCTATCTCTCTATGTGCTCAAGTTTCCATTGCTTTTGTATGTGTACTTTTGGTCTCTTCATCTCTTTTCCCTCTTGTCTATTTTCATGGTATTAGAGCCATCCCACGGTTGCATGGAGCTTGATTGAAGGTTGAGGTAAAGGTATTGGAGCATGAGAGTAAGAAAACAAGCAATGGGTAAGAAGCTCTTCCACCTTGCTCAATTAACCTTGGGTTATAGTTGCAAGAGGCTCTTGAGGCCAGCAAGGTTGCAATCTCTGATTGCAATAAAACTTGGTAAGCATCAGGCATGGTGAAGCTCTTCTCTCTCTTCTTTCTCTCATTCTTTCCCTCTATCTTCTTCTCTCATTGTAGGCATACTTAGTGGTGGATGTGAAGGAGCGATGACATCAAATTTTGTTGCTTGAGTCATGCAACCATCTTTGAGCCTTCAAGATTTCATACTTCAATGCAATAAGATAAGTTGGTGAGTTTACTACACCTCAATGCTAGTCTTATATTCTTTCTTTCTTAAGTTAGAGAAAAGGATTCATGGTTAGAGCAGACAAAGTGAGAGATTGTATGTCTTGACTTCTATGAGTTTAGCCTAATATCTTGTTTCCATTATTGGTGGGATAAAGAATCATCCATTTGCTGAGTTTCTCACATTCCTACTATGTTGCAAAATATGAGGCTTATTCATGAGAGTTATAGATTCTAAAGAAATAGATGTCCATACAATGTCGCAAGTGTTATGTGTTTAGTCCAACATTGAGCCTATCCATCTTCTACTTCTGCTTTGATACAACTTGACGAAGGAAATTCGGTATGGCAGCCTCTATACTATGCCAAACTCCCTTCTGCCACAAAGTGAATGAGATAAGGACACCACCTTGTCATGGAAGAGCGGACTAGGACGCTATGCAAGAGGGAGAGGAGATTGTAAGGGAGAAGAGATGAAAACTAAGAGAGGAAGAGAAAGAGAGAGTGAGTGAGAATGAGAGAACTACGAAAAAATAGATGAATCAATAAACTTAAGAGATGGAGAACCCTCGGGACATAACCAATATACACAATATGGACACCAATATCCTGGGTTTATTACATTGTAGAGCATACATAAGCTATAGTAAGAGAAGGAATTCCATAAGCTCATGAAGGAGAATGGGGAAGGCTCAATAAGGCTGAAGGAGGCCTCTTTGCTCTCTCTCCTCTTACAAATTACAAAGGAGAAGGCCTCTTTATATAGGCCTTGAGGGTGTTTAGGGAGGAGGTTAAGATGTAATAGGAATTAACACCACCAAAGCTGCATTAAGGCAGTTCCACCAATATGGAAGCTCCATCTAGATGTTTTGTTGACCAATTTGTACTTAATCAAGCTCCATCATAGGTGAGTTGTCTCCATTCTCCCCCCCATAGCTTGAGTCCAAGAGCTCTCCTATAAAAAAATATAGAGAATCTTCATAAAATAAGATCATATCTAGCAATAATAGAGAGAGAGTAATGAGAGTTCATACATTACTACTACAACTAAGGATGATTTGAGGGTGATTTAGGAGGGGAGATCTAATGGTTTATCAGCTTGAGAGAGAGGATAAGAGAGGGGAAAGGGTTGGGGGTCTAATGAATGATGTTTTATGGAAGTGTTAAGTGTGGGGAAGAAAGTATGGATGTGTATTAAATTGGGAGGTGGTCTCCACTGCAGTTGGAAAAAGTTGGCATCCACCATTTTGGCCATATCTCCCGACTCGTAGCTCCAAAAAATTATAAAAAAATACCAGCCAAAACTTCAGCTCACGCGCTACAACTTTCATGTTGAAAAGTTTTTTTGGATCGGAGTGGAAGTATTTTTAAAAAATCTTACAAAATCATGTGCCTGATTTTTCTTCCACTAATGCTTCCAAGAAGGGTCCCATTTGGTTGAATTGTCATAAGGCTCCAAAGTCATGACATTATGAGCCTCACATGCCCTTTCGATGGATCCAAATCCATTTTATATCTTTCCTTTTCACATTATAAATTTTCCCTTCACCTTCCTCCATTGATCTTTACTCTTCACCCCCCCTTGGTAAACCGGTCCATGAAATATTTTCATCCAGTGATTTCTTGGATTTCCCAAGAGGTTGTTCCCACCCTCTTCTTTATTTCAAAGCTCCAAATGTACAAAAAATCAACAAAATGTTAGACAAATATTTTTTGTGATTTTCTCGGATCATATAGCCCCCCCCCAACCTGGCTAGAGGTATTTATGCCTCTAGACACTCTTTAGTATCTTGAGCTAACCCCACCCTGATGTGATAGGGTTTTAAGCGCCATCCATTTACACTGGTCTTGTGAACTTTTCCCTCAATGTCTTGAAGTTTGTAGGAGCCATTGTTGAATTTTTTTGTGACCCAAAATGGTCCCTCCCACCGGTAGAGAAACTTGCCATCCTTTCTTTTATCAAAGCGATTGTCATATCGAAGCACTAAAGATCCCTCCTTGATGTTTTTATCTGTTAGCTTCTTGTTGAAATTTTTTCTACGCTTCTCAGCTTCCTGGGAGTAGTGGTTGATGGCTTCTTCACGATCCAATTGTAGCCTCTCTAGGTCCAGTAATCTTTGATGTAACTTCTCCTTTTGAGAGCCTACTGTGCCACCTAATACTCGAAGGCTAGCTAATTTTACCTCAATAGGCAAAAGAGACTCTTGTCCATAAACTAGATGAAAAGGTGTGAACCCTAACATGGTTTTGAAGGAGGTTCTGTAAGCCCATAGAGCTCCACTAAGGTGCTTGTCCCAATCCCGGGGCCTTGAATGTACCTGTTTGCTGATGATTTTACAAATCATTCCATTTACCTTTTCGACCAATCCATTGCATTGAGGGTAGTAAGGGGTAGAGTGTCGTCGTTGAATATTTAGCTTTTGCATGAGTTCACCCACCACATTAGCTCTAAACCCTGGTCCTCTATCTGATAGTATTTCAAGAGGGGTACCAAACCTACAACAAATGTGGTCAAAGATGAATTTATTCACTTCCTTAGCAGTGATTCTTCTAGTTGGCATAGCCTCGGCCCATCTAGTCATGTAATCTACCCCCATGATAATATACTCTTTTCTTGATGGAGTGCGTGGTAGAGGCCCTATGGCATCAATTCCCCACTTCTCAAAGGGTCCATAGACCTTGATTGGGGTTTGGGGTTCTGCTATGAGCCGTCGTGGTCCTGATTTCTGACATTCTTCACATGTTTGACACCAATATTTGACATCTCGGTGTAGACTGGGCCAAGTAAAGCCGGCTTGTAGAACCTTTCTACTTGTGATGTCGTGTGCAAAGTGGCCTCCACACACATCATCATGGAAAGCTTTTAAGATTTCTTCAATTTCCCATTTTGACGGCACTTTCCTAAGCACACCATCCTTACCAAGACAATACAAACTGTCATTTACTATGCGATATCTTGTAGCCTTCCGAGCTATCCACTGTCTTTCTCCCTTAGTCAGGTGTTTGGGAGCTTCTCCTTGTTCTAAGAGATGTAGAATATCTTCTAAGTCTTCCTTGCCTTGTCGAAGTGGGGGTTTGATAGCCACTGCTCCCACCATTGACTCATTCAGCTTTGATGATGCTAGATGGTCGGCATCTTTGTTCTGGTCTCTTGGCACATGATGTACTTGTGCCTCCCTAAATCTTCTCATAAGAGATTTGGCCTCTCTCATTTTACTAGAGAGGTTTGTATTTTTGCATGCCCATGTACCTTGCATCTGCCTTACCAATAGCATGGAGTCTCCAAAAGCATTCAATCTCTCGATTGAATTACTAAGACACCAACAAAGACCATGAATTAAAGCTTGATATTCTGCCTCATTGTTAGAGTGGACACCTTCCAAGATGATTCCTTCACAATAGATTTTCTCTCCTAAAGGAGAGAAAACAACGATGCCTGCGGCTGCCTTATCCTTAGTTCTCTTGTATGCACCATCAAAGTAGAGGCTATAAGCATCTACAAGAGTTTTTATGGATGGGGGTGGTGGAAGGTTCTTTCTTTTCACCACGAGATTTTTCTCATAGCACCTATTTGTCAAAATATCAGCCAAGCATGCCCGAGTTGTTTTTTCAACCTGCACTGTATAGTCAAACTCTTGAAGTTGGACCACCCACTTTGCTATTTTGTCAGAGATTTCCATATGTTGTAGTGCGTAGGGAAACATATCCTCCACAGTGATGATCACAAACCTCTTTGGAAGTAAATATGGCCGAAATTTGGTTACTGCAAACATGAGGGCCAACACTAGTTTTTCCATGGAGGTGTAAGCCTTCTCTGAGGCTTTCATGAGGCGGCTGGCAAAATACACAGGCCTCATGAAGGATGTTTTTGGATCTTTTTGTAGTAGAGCAGCACCAATGGCCTCTTCTCCCACACTAGGGTTTACAAAGAATGTTTCTTCCCAACAAGGCTGGAGGATTATAGGAAGTGACCCCAACATTTTCTTTATCTCCTTAAAATGTCCTTCACTTTGTTCACTCCATACAAGTGTTTCTTGGCGTGTCAGTTGCTGTAGGGGGTATATGGCCTGAGAGAGTAAGTGTATAAATCTACCCAAATATCTTAGCTTTTGTAAGAAGGAGACCAATTGTTTGATGGAGGTTGGGGAAGGTAGAGCTAGCAATGTTTCTACCTTATTTGGATCTACCTCAATTCCTTCAATTGACACTACATGCCCTAGTAGTGTAACCTTGCTTTCCCCAATGTGACATTTATCCTTATTTAGTTGTCCACCCAACCTAGCTAAGCGAGTAAATCCTTCATCAACCTTGCGTAGATGTATGTTCCTTGAGCTGTAAATACAAAAGTCATCTATGAAAACCCTTATGGACTTACCAAAGTAAGGTTGGAAAACCATATTCATGAATCGTTGAAAGGTTGCTGGGGCATTTGTGAGACCAAAGGGCATGACCCGAAAGGCAAAACAGCCCCATGGTGTGATGAAAGTGGTCTTCTTTTGATCCTCCTCTGCAATGCGAATCTGGAAGTAGCCAGAGTAGCCATCACACACCGTATACCGCTCATGTCCCGCTACTTCATTCAAGATTTCATCCTGAAATGGGAGAGGGAAGTGGTCCCTCTTTGTTGCAGCATTTAGTGGCTTGTAATCTATGCATACTCACCACTTACCATTTTTCTTTGGCCTCACTACTACTTGGGAGACCCATTCTGAATCTTCCACTGGGTATATGAATCCTGCATTCAAGAGTCTCTTCAACTCCATCAACAGTGTATCCTGTTGCACAACTCCCAGTCTTCTCAATCTTTGTACTATAGGTTTGCTTCCTTCTTTGAGTTGGATGTGATGCTTCACTGCAGTGACACCTGTAATGTGAGTATAATCAGAAATAAACAATGATGCATGCTTCTTGAGAACATTCACATAACCCTCCCTTTCTTCATCCTTTATATCCTTGGATATCATCTTCTCTAGGCTAGCATCCCACACATCTTCTCCTTGGATTCTTGGGTTGTCTTCTGATAAGGTAGGTTCTTTTAAGGTGACGCCCATAACTTCGAGAGTGCTATCACTCTCTCCACTTGAACTCTCTTCCTCTTCTACTGATGAGGAACATCCACTTGAGCTCCACTCATCGACAGACGTTTCTAGTTCAAGGTTCTCTTGACGCCCACTCTTCAAGTTGTAAACCACCTTTTGATCGTGGCCACCCACTTTACGTGGCCTCAACTCCAGATTTCCTGTTGCCCAATCTTGCCTAGCTCCGATGCCCATAAGCCAAGGTCTCCCTAGGATGAGGGGATATCCTTCCCCCTTTACTGGCATCACATAAACATCCACTGCTGCAGTGATTCCAAAAACAGATACTCTCAAAGCTTTCACTACACCCACACATGTGACCGCATCATTGTTGGCCATCTTTGCCCTGAAGGTTGAGGATTCCATTACTTCTAAACCTAATTGATGCATAAGTTTTTCTGTCATGACACAAACCTCTGCTCCACTATCAATGTATGTTTTTCGAATCCGTTGACCTTTAATTTGAGCCTCCACTATAGGCACTATATCTTTGAGTCCATATGCCTTGATTGCACTAACCATTTTACCTTGCCTTGCCCTTGTGCTTACCATTTTTTACCATTGTCGTCATAGCTTTGGAGAGGCATGAAGTAGTTGTGGCCAAGTAATTTTTGGCCCTTGAGAGCTCACGTCTGCTACCAGATCATAAGGTTGTGTCCGAGAACCCAAAGGGAAATCAGAGATATCAGTTTTAGACCTAGTTCGAGTCTTTCTCTTCTTCCCTTCATCTCCAGGTGCCCGTGATGTACTTGCCTCATTGGTTGCTTCCTTACTTGCCTCAGTCTGGACACGTACCCGCTTGATAGGAATGGTCTCTACTACATCTACCTTCATCTTACCTCTTGCTATTTCTTCTTGGAGCCTTCTATCCCTGACCACCTCCTCTATTTTTATGACATTAACATTTGGTTGAACAACAGGGGTTTCAGCTTGAACATAAGGTGGTTGTAAAATTGCAGGTCGTGACTGCTCTTGCTCTTGAGTCCTAGCACGAGGAGGGCTTACTTGTTGTCGAGGACCTCTGGCAGGGTGATCATATCTTCTAGGGTGAGGACAATTGTATATGCCATGTCCATTTTCTCCACAGTTGTAACACAACATCTCCCTTGCTTGTCGCCGCATTTGTGGTCGATTCCCACCATTCCCCTCGATAGGTCTTCTTGCACCTTGCACAAGATTCACTCTCAAACCCTCTAGTTGATTAGTAAGATTGTTTATTTGTTGGATCATGTCTTCTTGACCTCTAACAAGGCCTGGTGCATTAGATACATTTGGGGAAACTTGAGAGGCCTCCATAGTTGTGATGTTGTTTCCCAAACCTGTTTGGCTAGCTTGGGCTTGGTATAGAATCTTTCGATTCTTTTCCCTAGTGATTCTCAAAGCATCTTCAAAAGTGTTTGGAAATTTCACCTTTACCTTCTCCCTAAGCAAGGAATACAAACCTGAAATAAATCGATCCTTTTGAAGGCAGTTTGGAGCTCTCTCTCCAGGGTTTAGTGAGTCTGACCACTGCCCCCAAAGCTTCAAAAACCCTTCCTCATAAGTTGCATAACCATAAGGATCACTTTGATGGAGGGCCAAAAGCCGTTGCCATAACTCTTCAGCTGAGTTAGTTTGTTGAAATCTCTGCAAGAAAGCTGCCTTCAATCCTTCCCATTCAGCTCTTTGGGCCGGATTTAGAGTTTGGAACCACATTCTAGCTTCTTCCTTGAGCACCAAAGGAAAAGCCCTCAACTTTAATGCTTCATCATCCCTCCCAGAGACAAGGAAGGCCATCTCAAGGTTGTCCAAAAAATCCAATGCATTTTCTCCATTGCGCCCAAAGAAGCTTGGAAATGCCATGTTGCCTTAGTAGAGTACAAAGATGAACACGTCTAGACTTAAGTTGTATTTTATGAGGGGAAGGATGAATGGGTTTACAGATGCATTGATTTCAGTAAGACGTCTAGGCCCCAATATGCTTCTAATAATGCCTTGGAATCTAAGCTTTGTGCTAGCTACAATATGCACAGTTTGCATAGCAAGTGGACGGATAGGTCCATACAACTCGTTGTGATTCATGAGAAACTATTATAATAGGATAAAGACATGTACATTGAAGGATGCATTGTAGTCTAGCATTGGGAAGATTATAGGTTCTGGTGATACAAGAATCTCCCTTAATCTTTCAGATCCAAAGTACATGACAAGACGTTGTTGGAAGAAAATCTTCCTACTGATGCATACATTAACTTGGATGTTTTGTACAGAGTGGAAGGTGTAGAAATTCGGGCCATTATTATTATTCATGAGTAGAAACTACTTAAGGGAGTAGAGGGAATGCACTTTCTTGAATTATGAAGGATTTTTCCCAGAATGTTTCTTTTTGGATCCCACCAACTTTGCTATACGGAGAATTTGCTCACCAGTGATTATTCTTGCCTTAGTGTGTCCATCCTCGGCGACATATATTTCATAAGGTGTGATGGCCACCTTTTCAACCACACCCAACCTTCGAGCTAACAACAGTTGAAGGTAGTCTTCATACTTTGCACTTCTACAAAACTCCACACCGTTCATGCATAATTGTCCTCCTTTGATGTGGATTAGGCCAGAGAGAGAGAGGGATTTGATGATTTGGAGACGAGGACCTTCCGGAAGAGCCTTTACTTTGTTTGCAAAACACTCACCACAATTATGAGAACCTAGCAATTGATGGCAACATGATTTTTTCCATTGTGAGAGAATGGAATTTCTAAGGTGAACACCTTTTACCCGCATACGTGCCGTCATCCGATAGGCATACTTCCTTTCTTGGGCTTCCTTGGGAGACCATTGTGGGAGTCGTGGACTTCGATCATCTTCAAAAAGAGTTGGTGAAGGCGTTGGAGAAGAGCCACTTGGAGTACTTGTTTTAGAGGATGCACCACCATGTATTGTATCGTCCCGCATGGATGAGAATGTCCTCAGCGGGGGCACCAATTTATGACGAAGGAAATTCGGTATGGCAGCCTCTATACTATACCAAACTCCCTTCTGCCACAAAGTGAATGAGATAAGGGCACCACCTAGTCATGGAAGAGCGGACTAGGATGCTATGCAAGAGGGAGAGGAGATTGTAAGGGAGAAGAGATGAAAACTAAGAGAGGAAGAGAAAGAGAGAGTGAGTGAGAATGAGAGAACTACAAAAAAATAGATGAATCAATAAACTTAAGAGATGGAGAACCCTCGGGACATAACCAATATACACAATATGGACACCAATATCCTGGGTTTATTACATTGTAGAGCATACATAAGCTATAGTAAGAGAAGGAATTCCATAAGCTCATGAAGGAGAATGGGGAAGGCTCAATAGGGCTGAAGGAGGCCTCTTTGCTCTCTCTCCTCTTACAAATTACAAAGGAGAAGGCCTCTTTATATAGGCCTTGAGGGTGTTTAGGGAGGAGGTTAAGATGTAATAGGAATTAACACCACCAAAGCTGCATTAAGGCGGTTCCACCAATATGGAAGCTCCATCTAGATGTTTTGTTGACCAATTTGTACTTAATCAATCTCCATCATAGGTGAGTTGTCTCCATTCTCCCCCCCATAGCTTGAGTCCAAGAGCTCTCCTATAAAAAAATATAGAGAATCTTCATAAAATAAGATCATATCTAGCAATAATAGAGAGAGAGTAATGAGAGTTCATACATTACTACTACAACTAAGGATGATTTGAGGGTGATTTAGGAGGGGAGATCTAATGGTTTATTAGCTTGAGAGAGAGGATAAGAGAGGGGAAAGGGTTGGGGGTCTAATGAATGATGTTTTATGGAAGTGTTAAGTGTGGGGAAGAAAGTATGGATGTGTATTAAATTGGGAGGTGGTCTCCACTGCAGTTGGAAAAAGTTGGCATCCACCATTTTGGCCATATCTCCCGACTCGTAGCTCCAAAAAATTATAAAAAAATACCAGCCAAAACTTCAGCTCACGCGCTACAACTTTCATGTTGAAAAGTTTTTTTGGATCGGAGTGGAAGTATTTTTAAAAAATCTTACAAAATCATGTGCCTGATTTTTCTTCCACTAATGCTTCCAAGAAGGGTCCCATTTGGTTGAATTGTCATAAGGCTCCAAAGTCATGACATTATGAGCCTCACATGCCCTTTGGATGGATCCAAATCCATTTCATATCTTTCCTTTTCACATTATACATTTTCCCTTCACCTTCCTCCATTGATCTTTACTCTTCACCCCCCCTTGGTAAACCGGTCCATGAAATATTTTCATCCAGTGATTTCTTGGATTTCCCAAGAGGTTGTTCCCACCCTCTTCTTTATTTCAAAGCTCCAAATGTACAAAAAATCAACAAAATGTTAGACAAATATTTTTTGTGATTTTCTCGGATCACAACTCACATCCCCATCTAGTGATGCAAAGTGTAGTGATTTATCCAAAACCTCTCCTCACATGGAAATAGGAAAATATGTGAGTTACTATCTATTGAGTTAATGGAATTTCTTATTTTAGAGCTCTCATTAGGAAATGTTGTATAAAACTCACATCCCTAATAGTAACTCACATTATGACATGTTGTATACAAGTCCTACGTGCATTATTTGTAGCCCGCATCATCCATCCATGCTCCATATCTGTTAACCATTTTTTTCTTTCATAAAGACTCCTAACCACAACATTGATTCAAGGAGATACCCATCTCCTAGATAGCCACTTATGTATATCCCCACTTGTGGAAATTCCCCTCTTCTTCATAGTCGCTCAAGGGAGATATACATATCCTTGAGAGCCACTCAAGCAAATCCACCACCTTGATTGCCACTCAAGGAGATCCATCTCCTTAACAATCACTCAAGGAGATCCATCTCCCTTAACAATCACTCAGGGAAATCCATGTCATTCACCACTTCTCTACCCCTCAAAGTGACCTAGATATATTCCACATATAGCATTTAGACATAGACAATCCACTCAAGGTGGCCAAAATACCTTGGTTGACCCTCCAAAACTATCTTAGGATCCCACTCAAGGTTCAGCTCATCTCCTTGATTGCAACATCTCAATTGCAAACGCACACTAATCTCTACAAGCAACATATGTAAGAAAGTACTTGAATCTATGTTGTGTATTGACTTAGTCTTTCTACCTAGCCATGGCATTTGGAAGGAGCATCTATTCGAGTCCTTCCAAACATTGAGCAAGATTTTTCCAATGACCTATAAACTTTGAGTGAAACACTAAAACTTGTGATTAATCATATCCAAATAAATGGAATCAAGGAAGAAATTACTGCAAATATAAGTATAGTTTGGATCAACTAATGAAAGAGTATCTCTACATTAATAGAGTTCAAAACAATAAATGTGATTAAGTAGAACTAAAAATACAAGGATGTTACTATTTCAACCCTATGATGTGAATAATTTTGACAACTCATCCATGCAAAAAAAAATTTAAGACAAGTGAAAAGGATTTCAAGGAGTTCACTAGTTAATCAATGAAGAAATTTTCAAGTTCACCAAGCTCACTATTTATCAAATCAAGAGATCCTCTATATCACCTAAATGTCAATCTATGTAGGCTATGTTGTAACTGTAGCCTACTTACTCTTAGCCTATGTTGGGACAAATTATGTAGTAATTTGTGTGTCAAAAACTTTTAATTTTTTCAATTAGTACCTTACCTTACTTGATTTTAGAAGGATTTTGACTCAGAAGCTCTTCTAATATCCAATTATCCTATCTATTGTGACATGGAATTGTGCTTCCTCATCACAATGTTGGGTCATGACACTCACGATCCTCGATTGCATATGTTGCATCTACACCCCTTAAGCAATGCATCCCATCAATGGAAAGTTATATACAGCTCATAATATTTGGCATGTACTAGTAAGTGTTAGTAGCTTCATTGTCAGAATTCTTATAATTTCCAATGGTCAAGTAGTAGCACAATCTAGGCTATAGATTAAACTCTTACTTCTTATTTATTGTTGTTGGTAGTAGAATTCACATACTCATGTACCCTTTGCAAAAGTGCAACACTATACTCATCGTAAAACCTAGCTAGAATGCACCACACTAAATTGCATCATATGAACAAGATATTATGGTTTGGATAGTGCTTCATGTGACACATAGTGAGGAAATATCAATCACTCAATGATTCTCTCACTCTCTCTCTCTCTTTCTCTCTATATATATATATATGCACTAAAACCTAGCTAGAATGCACCACACTAAATTTCATCATATGAACAAGATATTATGGTTTGGATAAAACCTAGCTAGAATGCACCATACTAAATTGCATCATATGAACAAGATATTATGGTTTGGATAGTGCTTCATGTGACACATAGTGAGGAAATATCAATCACTCAATGATTCTCTCTCTCTCTCTCTCTCTCTCTGTCTCTCTCTCTCTCTCTCTCTCTCTATGTGTGTGTGTGTGTGTGTGTGTGTGTATGTGATGCTAATATAAGGTAACACTCCTAAACCAACCATAATCAAGTAAGGTAAGGTACTAGTATGAGGACATTCACTTTAAAATATATGCCCATCTTGAGTCAAAATCCTCCTAATCAAGTAAGATAAGGTAGATTCTCCTCTAAAACAGGGCACAATGCCATGCACTATTTGAGAGAGAGAGAGAGAGAGAGAGAGAGAGAGTAAAGACTACCTCACAAAACAAGTGTTGAAGGTGCCAAATGAAGAGAATCTTGTCATACAATGATATTTGCAATTGCAATTTCTATTGAACTGAGTTTGTAAAGATGATACCTTTAAACCCAAAAAAATGTACCTTACAAAACATTTGAGAGGGCCATTTGCTCAATTGCTACATCAATTTTAGACATCATTTAGTGATGGTTGGAAACCATGTCATTATGCCTCTCCATGTGACAAATCTCACATATAAGTTGCAAGAAATTTTTAGAGAATGACATTAGTGGGTACTAAATTAGTGGTGGATGAGTTCTGAGGAGAGACAGAGACAACAAACTGAAGCTTGAGATCAATGTGCAAGGGAACGAGCAGCTCGATAGGAGGCTTGGCTTGCTGCTAGAGAGACTAGAAAGGGTGAATGCTTTGCCAAATTTGGGAATAGACATTGCGTCAAAATCTCAAATGTGGAGATGCTTGGTCCTAACATACCGTTGGATAGAAGCCCATCACAAGAAAGTGAAGAAGATTTATATCAACAAAACTAAGCAGTTTCAAGTATTGGTAGTCCCGCTAGAGAAAGGAGTAGACAAAGTAGCAAAAGTATAAAAAGTGAAGCTAATGCTACAGTAGGAAGTCATGAACCATCCATTGATTGTGGGACTTAGAGTCATATTTTGGATTTTGCCAATTATTTAGAGGGCTAATGGAGGCTTCGTGGATACAGCGAGTAGCAAATTTTGGATTACGATTCTTATTTAGGATTCCTCACCAAGAAGATTCATTTCAAGGCATACCTAATCTAGGGTTGAGATCCGTATTTAGGGAGTCTAAGGAAATTGCATGGGTTGACTCTACTCAAGATTTCAGGCTAAGGGAACCATTTAAAGAGACAATGGCTCGTAGTCCTAAAAGGCTAGCTAGTTTTACCCCATTGAGGGGATTGTGGGATGAAGATCCTGATGCTTACATACAAAGGTTTGAGGTGACTTGCGTAGTGAATGGGATAGTAGATGATGATCAAAAGTTGCATATTTTTCCAGTTACGCTAAAAGATGAAGTAGCTACATGGTATGATAACCTCAATGCTCAAAATAAAGAGACCTATGATGCCTTATCAAGAGCTATCTTAGAAAAGTATTGATGGCAAGGTTTCCAAGATTGGTTAGCTCTTCAATTGGACTATTTGTCCCAAGGGGTAGCCAAAAGCGTTAAGCATTACATTGAGCATATGGAAACAATTATCCAAAAGATGAATTCAGCCCCTGATGAGCTTAGACAAAAGCATAAATTTATCGACGAGCTAAATCCCGAAGTCCATCAGTATGTTAGCCTACAAAGGCCAACTACACTAGCGGATGCTAAAACACATGCTAGATGGTGGGAAGAAGTGCAACTCAGTCACCAACAATGGCTGAAGAATCTATTCAAAGAACCTCGAATGGGATACCCTGCTACCAATATCTCAAGCAGGGTGCCTAAGAATGTGTCTTATGTGACCATTCCCTTGAATCCATCCACAATGACAAGTTCAAATGTGGCAAGTCTGCCTTTAAATCCATATACCTCAATTCCAACTTACATGATGCAAACAAGCATTCCTTTTATGCATCAGACTCAATCCAATTTAGATGAGAGCAAAGTAGCAAAAACTATTGCAAAGTCTCTAGGAAAATTAAAAAAGGAAATCATGGGTGTGGTCCAAGCACCCTTAAAAGAAATTTATTCAATAACAACACAAGCTACTAATGCACAAACGCCTTCAAGCAACTTGACCTCAAACCCACCTAGATCAAATATCTCATGTGGTAAGTGCCATGGTTATGGCCATGTGGCTATTGAATGTGCAAGACGCCTTCATGATTAATTACCTATCATTCTATACTTTTTGTCTTCAAACATGGCATTTAGACACAAATTGTTGGAAAAAGATCGGCCAAAAACAACAACAAGATCATGCGATCCAAACAAGTTATAATTATATGGATCATAATAATATTACTTACAAGATTGGGCCACCCACTCACCTCTTTAGGCCACGTGAATTTCCTACCCAAGGCAAACCTCCGCTGCCATGAAACAATTACAATAGTAATGGAAATCAAGGAAGAAATTCTCCTTTTAGAAGAAACAATGGTAATTTTTGTAATCTAATGGGGCAAGGTGGACAACAGAGGCCTAGAGGACCAGTAATTTGCTATTGATGTCAACAAGAAGGTCATATAGATACATACTATACAAACACCTGTAAAAATCTACACTCTACCCCTCTTTGTAGGAGGTACTGTAGTGGCAAAGGGCATTACAAAGAGAACTGTCCTAATGAGAGGAAAACAAAACTGATGACAAAGGTAAACAAGTCTCCAATGAACCTTCAACATCTGCTACAAATTTAGTTGAAGTAGATACGAAAGAGCAAGAGAGTAACGTTAAGTCAAAAATTTTGCCCCATAGGGTGACTTTTAAGACTAGCCCCATGATTGGTATGGTTACTAGAGCACAAAAGTAGCAACAAAAGGAGCAAGGTATAAAGGAAGAGAATTCACAATCAAAAGAAGCCGTGAAGGATAAATCTAAGGACATAGATCCTAACATAGAGCTACTTGAGTCGGATTCTCCTCAACACTCTTCTAATCATCCATTATTTCCCGTGCCCTTGGCAAATCCTAAGATTTAGGTGGGGATAGCTCATTTTCCTAAACGACTCCAAAAGAAAATAGCAAAGAGCAAGTGGAAGCAGTGAATAAGGCCTATAATACTTGGGAAACATTAGAGGAAATAAACTTAAAAATTAACCTGAGGCAACTACTTCAAATAGCTCCTATATGTCGAAGGTAGATTTATCATAAGCTAGTTCGACATAGGAGGAAAAGGATCGAGACTAACACTCCTAAAGTAATTGCAAATGCATCCAAAAAGGAAAAAAACTAAGGAAGTAAAAATTGTATATTTATTTGTGGATCTAGGAGCACTAGTTATAGACACTACCATCAATGGGAATTTGTTGAATGAAGTACAATTGGATGGTGGTTCATCAGTCAATATAACGACAAACCAAATGATGCAAGAATTAGGGTTGAAGAATCTAGAACCTACCCATATATGTTTGTGTGTGGCTGATCAAAGGAAAGTGACACCTTTGAGGTTACTTTGCAATATTGTAAAATCTATAATTGATGGGCTAAAATTTCATGTGAAGTACCTAGTAGTTCACTCATTGTCAAATATCTCTTCATATTCTATGTGTTTCTAGCTCGATCTTGGTTATATCAACCTAGGTGCACTCAGGATTGGTATAAAGGTTCAATTGTGATTGGTTCTCAAAACGATAGGGTCAAGATTCAAGTTATTGCAAAAGGGTTTTTCAGTGAGTCAGGAGATGTAGTTAGTGGGATGGATGAAAAATCCAATAGTGAATTTTATGATTCAGAAGTAGAGAGGACCAATAACAAAGGGCCTTACGCATGGTTATTTAAAGCACAATGACCAGTAAGAGCAAAAAAAGTAGAGGTGAATATTGTGCATCAACCTAAAAAAGTAGAACAAGTGGATATTGGTGAATATGTTGTTAATTTCTCATCAAATAATGACTATGATAGCAATAGTACTCACTGGTAATCCACTTCAGAAGATACCACAGTAGACTGTTTAATGGTTTTAACAGAGGATAAATATCTTGAGGATGTAATCCATGAATTCAATAATTCTTTTTTCAAAGCAACATGTCCTAGATTTTGTAAAGATGAGGAAGAAGGTGACCTTGGGGATGCATTTTTAGCATATAACAAGTCAGAAATGTTTTCCCATAATGACTTAGAAGAGGAGGAGGATGAAGGAGGATATCAAACCTAGATAAAATTTCAATAAACTCCTCCATAACTATGGAGGAAGTCGATACTATTGAGAATGATCATGATGAACCTAAGGAGAGTTTATTTACAACATTTCCTTATGAGGTAGATATTCTGCCTTTTGGGTTTGAACAACTTCCACTTACTGCTAAAAGATCTTACTATTGTTAGCTACAAAAGAAAGAAAGAGAGAGAAGAAATAGGGATAGTTGCAAACCTTTACAACAGCCGATATTACATGATGATAAAGATGACTCATCTCTGGCTTTTAATAGATTTGCACAGACTTTTAATGAATGTCATGGTAATTATGCTAGGATAATCAGACAATTAAACGAGGCTTTGGAAATAGAACATGAGGCAACAGTGACAAATGTGAATGAAGCAATGAAGAAAATTGCCGAGTTACAAAAGGAAAAGTCAGAATTCCAATTTAGGGAGAGGCACTATCTAGAAGAAATTTCACTTCTAGAGATTTAGAAGAGCAAGAATCTAAATTAAATAATGATGTGCAACAAATGGAACAAATATCACATATTCCTAGGAAATTCTCAATTGAATGTGAGCAAACAAATGAATTTTATAAAAGAAGTAAATCTCTGTCTACTTTTGGAATTGAATTGCAAGAGAAAAACTCTACTACCACTCCTTGGCTATATCATTCCCTTAAGCATTCTATGAGCAGTAGGTAAAATCTGTATTATTATTCTAAAGGGCAGTTAGGGGGATATCATAGAAGGAAATTCAAATCAAGAAAAGATTGCCTACAAAGTATATGTGAGGTAGTATTACCCCATCCCAAAGAAAGAGTAATGGATTTTATTGTCTATGGGGATGGAGTTGAACCAAAGCTTAGATGGTTTGAACCTTTGGCACCTAAGAACTTTCTAGAGTTAAAACGGGTTACACACTATTTAGGGTGTCAGATCCAAGGTGAGAAAGATGAAGATTTACACTCATTAATCCTTAATCTTAGCAGTACTCAATGGTCTTGGGATTTGAATGACCAACAATGTTTGGAAAAGCAAAATAGAATTTTATGTCATTATCGTCGAACATTACATGCTCAATTTCCATGTGATCAAGAGAAGATTTCTCATATAATAGGTTCTATAAATAGCTTATTCACAATAAAGTATAACAAAAATTTGAAGCCTATTTTGCATGGCTTAAGCAAAAGACAAGTGATACTGGTAAGTTATTATGTGATATACTGGATCTCTATATGATAGAAATGGTTGATGATATTCGGGATAATCTAGCTATTCTCCCTTATAGGGCTTTACCCTTGGTACACTCTATGAATGCAACCAGAACCTAGTACCATGCATAGTCTACTTGAAAATGTGTCAATGGAAATATCAAAAGATGTGCCTATGGTCAAGCCTCGGAAAATAGCCTTTTTGTTTATTGAAGCCTGAAATGGAGGTAGTTAAAATAGAAATGGTAGAAGGGAAAGATATAAATATAGGATCTTAATTGGAATCCCAAGATCGAGAGAGGTTTGAAAAAGCATTTCAAGTGTATCTTGGGGGATTTGGTTGGTCTTATACTAACCTTAGAGGTATTAAAGCTAAACTTTTTCAGCATTATATTGATTTGGAACCCAATACAAAACCCGTATGCCAACGTTAATGAAGAAAAAATCCTGTGTATGAAAAACTTGTCAAAGCTGAGAATACTAAGCTTCTTGATACAGGATTTATATATCTTGACACATATGCTGAATGGGTATCTCCTATTGTGGTAGTACCAAATAGGAATAGTGGGAAAATTTGCATTCGTGTTGATTATAGTAAGCTTAATAGTAAGAAAGATCATTTTCCTTTGCCATTTACAGATCAAGTACTGGATAACATTGCAAGCTATGAGCTATATTCTTTTATGGACGGGTTCAATGGCTACAATCAAGTGTTAATTCATCATGAAGATCAATCTAAAACTACTTTTACTACAGAATGGGGTACATTCGCTTATAAAGTAATGCCTTTTGGCTTGTGCAATGTACCCACAACATTCCAAAGGGTTATGATTGTAGCTCACCAAGACTTTCTTCAATAGTGGTGGATGGAAGTTTCTCTAGATGACTTTTGTGTCTATATGGGATAGCAAAAGAAATTATTGGTCAATTGGCACAAGCGTTTGAATGTAGTGATGAGGTAGGTATATTGTAAGATTTTGATAAACATGTGTTTGGAGTTCCAAAAGGAGCATTGTTGGGGCATATAGTTTCTAAGGAAGGATTTGCTATGGATTTGGCTAAAATTGCCAAGATTTCTACACTTCGTCCACCAACAAATATTAAGCAATTACATGGATTTTTAGAACATCTAAATTATTCTCGATGGTTTATTTCAAATTTTGCTAAGGTGGCATCACCTTTAACAAATTTGCTACGAAAGGATACTCCTTTCAATTAGAAATATGTCTGCCAGAAAGCATTTGAATTTCTTAAGAAGAAAATTAATTCAAGAGCCAGTATTGGCACTCCCAAATTGGAAGAAGGAATTCCATATACATGCAGATGCATCTATGTATGATGTGGGAGTTGTTTTATGTCAAGCATATGACAATAAGGTGGATCATCTGATTTATTACGCAAGTCGTAACCTAAGTGATACAAAAAGAAATTATACCACCACTAAGAAAGAATGCTTATCAATGGTTTTGGCAGTGGAGAAATTTTGACATTATTTATTAGGGAATAAATTTTCCATTTATGTTGGTCATGAAGCATTAAAGTACTTGCTTAATAAAGCAAAACTTTCAAGATGATGCATAATTCATTGGATGTTATTATTTCAAGAGTTTGTTTTTCAAATAGCTACTTGTCCTGATAGAGCTCATATTTTAGTAGCTCATCTTTCTCGATTATTAGCAGTAGGAGGAAGGTGTGGAAGATGATTTGTTGGATGCATCACTTTTTATTGTCGAGACACAAGTTCTATTGTTTGTTGATATTGTAAATTTTTGCTACACCTTTGATCCCTGTCTTGGCATAAGCACCTTTTGAGAAATGCGGAATTGATTTTGTGGGCCCAATTGATCCTCCCACACAGTATCAATCTAATCGATATATTTTAGTTTGTACTGATTATATCACCAAGTGGGTGGAAGTAAGAGTGCTTAACACAGATAAAGCCATTGAGGTAGCTAAGTTTATGTATGAGAACATCATAAAACATTTTGGTTGCTCACTTGAATAAGTGATCGAGGTTTCCATTTCTTGAATGGTTTAATTAGCGAGTTAACAGAACTATATCAGATCAAGCATCGCAAATCAACACCTTATTACCCCAGAGCTAATGAGCATCTGTATAAGAGGCATTATGGGCCTACAGAACTACCTACAAGGTGACAATGCAAAATACACCATTCAACTTAGTTTATGAAACTAATACTATATTCCCTATTGAGAAATATTTGCCTACTCTACAAGTAGCTCTATCATTACAATTAGGGGAAGCCGAATTGTTGAAGCAAAGGATTTTATAATTAGTGAAGTTAGATAAGGAATGATTGTTAGCTTTACAAAGTTTAGAAGCAATGCAAAAACGATGAAAAGCTTGGCATGATCAAAATATCAAAGGATGAGAGTTTAAGGAGAATGATTTAGTTTTACTTTATGTCTGTCGTTATTATAAATTTTTGAGGAAGCTTTAAATTTGCTAGTTAGGACCTTTTAAGGTTATTAAAGTTTATGATAATGGTTCTCTAGATGTACAAGATATTACTGCTAAAGATGAGATATTTAGGGTCAATGGCCTCTGCCTTAAACATTTTGTGATTTATGATAGCTAGTTATAGTTAGGTTAGTGGTTAGAATGACCCCTGACTAGTCTCCATTTGGGTTTCTTTTCTTTTGGGGAGGGGGGTTTAATGGGATGTAGGTATGGCTTTTCTGTGGATGGATGCGCTTTACCCTTGTCTTGATACTGATAGTTCTAATCCTATTCATGTCGGTCCTTATAGTATTCCGCGTTTTTAGAACCATGCCAGGTTTTTATATGCATCCCGGGAAGAGGCCTATTGTGGTTCTTCTTTTGTGATCATTTTTGTTAGCAATACCATCTACCCTTTGGTTGTAGACAGTTTCACAGCATCTTTATGTGCATGCATAGCTCCTATGTTGGCAATATTGCACTTACTTTCGACGTTATGGTACCATTGTTATGCAAGATGCTATTGGTTACACGTATCACTACCATGATTATGATAGTATATTCTCACTTGAGCATGGTGTTGCTCAGTATAGGGTGGGTAAAGAGCAGAAAGATTTTTCATGATATCAAGGTATTGTTTGCTATCTTACTCCATCATATCTTGATGATCAAGTAAATGTCTATTGTCCCTATTGGGATTATATATGTTGGTATATGGATGCGACCAAGGGCTAATCTTTAGGTTATTTACCATGGCACCTATGCCTTATTATGATGATGCAGCCGCAGCTTCGCTCCATGATGTGATGGAGGTTTTTAGCGATGCACCTCATAGTGAGTCACTAACCTCTAATGTCCCTATGCTAGAGGCTATTCATGAGCATCCTATATCTGATAGTTTAGTTGATAGGTTTGACTTAGATAGTGTAGATGATTTTGGGTTGACTTTATTGTTTGTGTTTGAATATTTTCAAGAGTGTGAGGATTTTAGTTTAGATCTTTTGTTTTCTTAGCTTCTTTTGTGTTTATTTTATCCTATCTCAACAAAAAAAACTAGATAAACCCTTTGAAAAAAAACATCAAGACTTGTTTTTGCCTTTTTTAGGTTCTAGCGCACTTTATTTTAGTTAATTTCCACATAACTAGGTAGTTAGTTGCACTCATGATTAGGGTATTCCTTTCTGTGCTAGGAGTTAGTGATACCTAAGTTTAGCTAGGTGGACGGTTCTATATGGGGGAATAGTTATCAAGTGGAGATATGCAATGCTATTAACAAATAGACAGTGGAAGAATTAGGATAAATCCATTAATCGAGATTGTGACATGAGCATATGAAGAGTATTTTGTGCATGGGAGTCTCAATACTTATTTATCTAACCATTTAATAGTGTATTGGTTAATGTACCATTTATTTGTAGATTTGGTTATCGTTTTTATTTAAATTTTGTTGCATACTTATATTGACAAATATTAGAGTTGCAATATCCACATACATAACAGGTTATTTCATATCTAATCTATCTATATGTATTCATTTGAAATAAAGGAAAGTAACAAATATAAATTGATTGAAATAATTTAGAGATTCAAAAGCCTAAGTAATTATATAAGTAACACAAAACAAAACTTTTAAACCAAAAATAAACAAAAGAAACATAAAAAATTCAGTCTATATGAAAGTCCACCCACATGGGATGGGACATTAGCACTAGGAAGTGATTTCAAGGGATGGTGTGTGTGTGCATGAATGGTGAATCTCAATGTATGTGGTGACTACCTTGGAATCCAATAGAGTTTACTCACATAAATCTGTCACTTTCTTAGTGATGTAGGGTAGTTGAGTAACAAGGTTCTCTCCACAAAATTTTGACTAGGGGTAGTGTTGATGAGAGATGTTGAGCTGGTGGGTATCGTTGTCTTTTCATTTGCCTAGGCAAGGTGACTGATATTATGTGCTAGATTAGATTTCTCGAGCAAAGATGTTGAGCTGAAATATTTGAAAGTTCAATTTAGTGATGAATTCCTAGCCTTTTGGTCATTCCTATAAGTTAAGAGACTCAAAACTAAAATAACAATAAATTAAGTTCAAGAGAGTATATCTATTTATTCTTCTAGGAAGAAAAAGAAAAAGAAAACCTAGAGACTACAGGGGACCAAATGAAAAAAATAATAAAACAAAACCAAAATAAGATTACCATCACCTCTGAGGTCTTGGTAGGTTGTAGGGATTTCCTTGATGGGTATCATGCATCCGATACCTTGCATCTCTTTGGGGTGGGACCTTTTGGGAAAGAACAATAAATATATATATACTCTTTTAACTAAAAGTTATAAAGGAAAAGCTTCTCCAAAAAAAAAAGGAAAGTTGGGAGTTATGGACCATTGACTGGTTATTCTAGTAGAACTTGAAGGGTTAGCAATTAAACTATATGAGTCCTATTTGGTATTGTAGTATTAGATTGCCTTATAAGGGTTCCTTGATAGGCATGGACCTTATCACTATCGCTATTTCAAGAAGCAATATTTCTAGTAGGGAAGTAGTGTTGCATTTTGTTGCCTAGAGAGATTATTGTTGCTTAACGACTCTAGAATACTTCCTAGTTTTGGTATGCTCCATGCATTGGATGCAACTATGTTATGCACTTAAGTCGGGAGAGTGAGTAAGGTGAAATGCTAGTTTGCACAAGTTTTTATACAACTTACCTGCAAGATTTTTCTTGTTTAATTTATAATAAGACACAAGTCAGTATTTTTATATCTTTTTAGTGTGTACTAGTCTTCTATGTGCAATTTTGCAAATCGTGTAGCTGTGCTCTGAGGACGCTTCCCAATTAAGTAGGGGAGAATATATTTTCTTTTTTGAAGATGTGTACGGGTGCTTGTGATAGTTATGATGTTGATGTCCATGGTGTTCTTGTAGCTATGCTTATTGTGAGGACACTTTGCAATTAAGTGGGGGAGAATGACAACACATAGAAACATGCTAAAAATTGCCCAAAATTTTCAATAAAATTGTATACATTTGATACACTATTACCATATTTTTATATTAATTCAATGCAAATGCAGTCATAGTTATTGTCTTCAGAGGACCGATTCAGTAGTCCAATGTAATATTTCCACTCAAAAAAAAAATATTATTAAACCTGACTCCCCACACGCCGCGTAAAACCTGTGCAAGGTTATCTCCCGCATCATAATTACCAGCAGCTTAATCCGTACCCCGCATGCGCAAAAATTAGGCCTCCGCGTTGTGAAATCAAGGCTAGGGTTTAAGACCGTGAAAGCCGCGGGGAAACACCCTTTTTGAAGGGGGCAAAATAGATAATGATGCAAATTAAGCACATTTTTTTAATTCCCCCAGCCGATGCATGGCTGGAGGAGAGGGAGTGTGGGAAGGAATGGGAGCTTGTAGAGGTGGAGATGCATGGGAGAAGAGGGAAGCATGGGGGGATTCACGTGGTGGAGCTTCCCTTTCCCCTCTAAGGCTATAAGAACACCCCTTAGTAGGGGATAAGGAGGGGATGAACGGCTGCCACCACAAAACGCCACCGCCTGCCAGAGCTGCTGCACTGCCTGTAAACGGTGTTGCTGCAGCTCCATGATCGTGGAGAGGAGGGATTGTTGCCATTGCCAACGCTATTCCACCGCCACCTCTCGCCTACAGCCGCCGTCGCTGCGTTGCTGCCGCCCGTGGCTCCATGTTTGCCACAGCAAGTCAATCTTCCCCCATTCATCGTCATCCTTCCACCTTTTTATTACCCCCCAATCATTACCTTTTCCTCACCTGGTTCTTGGGGAAGCAGAAGCTTCTTAGAAGCTTCTAAAGGCAAGGCCTTAAGGCCTTGTGCACACGGATTGACCCCGAGGAAAAAAAATCGCAGCCTCCTTAGGCCTTGTGCATACATCTCATTCCTCCCAGGGTTGAAGATCCAAGCTTCCAAGGGTCTGAATCCGCACAGGAGAGAAAATTTGCAGACCGTAAGTCTTCAGGACACGCATATAACTGAAGGGAAGCCGCTGCAACAAAAGTACGCTGCATAACGATGGCTCCCAAGAATACGCAAGGTGCACTTGCAGGAGGTTCTTCCCCGAACTTACACGTGGATATCACCGCGGATCCACAAACCCAAGTTCCACGAATTTATTTTCCACATAAAGAAATGCTTTAAAGCACTTATGCATGTTTCTAATTCACCTAGCATAGGGATAATGCATTTCTCGCTTATCGTTAGTTCAAGTAATAGTGATAAAAGTACATTCGATAAATTATCTCTTTGAACGATAGATAAGGATTGGTGCATGTCATGAAATTGGATCGTTTGCATTTCCAGAGTTGTCCGTCTTAAGAGATTAGCTGCATGTTGCTATTTTGGTGCATTTCCAAAGTAATGAGTCTAAACGCCTATTGCTTAGGGCAAAGGGATGAAATTGTTAAGTGCATTTTTTATTGGACATGGAAAGAATAAGCGTATGTTGCATTTTAGGAAATATCTTCCTTGTAATGATTCGCATGAGGAAAAGTCGTTAACACCCGTAGGATGTTATCCGAAAAGGAATTACAGAGCATGAAAACGAATCTATGGATTTGCGTGTGGCATATGCTTGTAAAATGGAATAAGTTAACACTAGCCTTAGTTTTGCATGAACTTCATTAACTACATTGTAACTAGGAGAAGGTTGCTTGTTGCATATTCGTCATGTGAAAAATTCATTCATCAAGAGTTGCATTTAGGAAAGGTTGCATGGTTTATCAAAACATGAGATTATAAAGCGTAGATAAAAGGGTTGTAGGCATGATTCTTTGATGTAAATCCTAGTAGGTCCTAGGTAAGTTTTCTTCAAATTATCATGTGTTTTGACTTTACCAAGGAAAAGATAGGGTTATTGCGAACCTTGTAGTGCGTGAAAGCAATGATTCGCATGTTTACATGTATTGTGACGTCTTGCAAACTAGTTTAGCATCTCTAGGAGAGAATCGTCCTTGACGCAAGACAAGTAGGTCAATCTACCCAAATCACTTGTAATATTATAACTAGTTGACACGATAAACACCTCAAGTACTAGCTAGGGCTTGTCACGTCAGAAATACAGCCTAGTATCGTACTTGGACGACAAGTGGAATCCCTCAAACCCAAAGGTCCTACCCACATTCACGGAATGTTTGGGTCAATTGGACACTCATGCAAACAACGATCTAGGGTTTCTACCCTAAGGATCGTTCAACCCAATGCTAAAACTTGGATTGAGTTTGGAAACCCTAGGACCGAACATTGTCGGCCTAGTACCATTAGGGTTGGGCAAGAAGACACCCCAAACCCTGCATCTTGTCTAAACAAAATTCCTTGACCAAGAAACGCCGCTCAATGGGTGAAATGATCCCATGGGTAGATGCGATACTTGTGCAACAAGTTGCAACGTCGCACGGCTTTGTGTTTTATTCACAAGATGGATTCGCCATTCCTTGGAATGAGGTTGGCAGGTTCTAGCACAAGTATAACTTGCAAGAGGATGAGTAGTCATCCTGTTACATCACCTTCTTAGTGTAATTTGCCAAGATAAGGGAAGTTATGTATTGCTTGGTAAGCAAATGATCAATCAAGTTAGAGCGACATGGTCGCCATGACTTACTGTTAATTTATGAAACGTGAGGTGTTGGTTAAGTTGGGTTAACAGGGTATGGCCCTAACCCAAGGACAAAGGGTGAACAAACAAACCCTTGGTGGATCTTGCCAAGTCACAATTGATCCCGGATCGAATAATGGTTGCATTTGAAGAGAAGGATTCACTCCTTAGCAGTTGGCCAAATAAACGACCACTGGATTGATTGTGCTTGTAACAGTTTAGGAGCACTGTTTTCATTGTTTGCTTAAAGAACTAAAAGATGGAAAGTTAATTAATGCTTCAGGTTGAAGGCCTGAAGGGAGAGGCAGCATCAGTTACCCCCGACTGTCTGCCTGACCCTAACCAAGGGGGTTGTTAGCCGCGCCGGGAACGTGGACCGAACCTGCCGCGAGAGGTCTCTCCGTTGGGCACTACTTGGAGCAAGAGGATGCTTGGGTACCAAGGGGGGATCTGGCTGTAAATCCCTTGCCCTCCAGGCCCTGCTTGCACAAGAGGCCAATGCGACTCGAGATTGGATCTCAAGGCCCGCATACTAGTCTATGAATGGAATCTTGGAATAGCGATCCTTGAGGATTGCTGGATTGCCTTCGGACGGATTATGGATTGCCTTCAGGCAGATTATGGAATAGCCTTCAGGCTGGATTATATGTTGTATTCCAAAGATAAATAAGATCAATTATTGAAAAGGAACTTGCTTGACATTGTTTTTCTATCTCAGTGCTTAAGTTACGTGAAGGAAATGGCGACTAATTGGCTAATTAAGGAAGTTGTTTTTGCGTGTCAAACTAAATGTGGTATGTAATTAGACAACTAAAGCAACCCTGAGGAAAGTGCGGTGGATGTGGCCATGGGTCCCGTCCTACGGATGGGTAGTCCCGATTGGCCGGGAACTTTTCTCAAATGAAATCGACAGCAGCCAGCAGGAAACTTCTCTTGAAGGAAATGAACCACAAGGAACGTTGACCTAGAATCTAGGTTACTAGAACCCCGATTTATGTTGTTTTAGGGGAACAGAATGGGACTATGTCTTATGGGCAAAGAGGTCAAGCTGCATCCCTCTCGTTTCCCATTCTCCTTAAACCAAGTGCAGCATGAATCCGCTTCGATCCTGGCATTTCTGCGTAAAGTAGTTCGCATGGGTTCGACGCTAGCTACCGTTCTAGGAGTTTGGCCACTTGAAAAACCCTGATTCAGGTCGGTCCTAAGTGTGAACGGCCGGAATACTTCCGCTATGTGGCAGGCTTGGAAAGACCTAGATTGCAAACCCCGTAACATTCCATGGGAGTGCCGCACGGAGCTTTCTAGACCCTCTTCCTGATGGGCTACTAAGACGTGTCTCGCAAGGAAACAGGTGGACACGTTACATCCAACAAGATGGAAAAGAAGGATGCTACATCAAGCATAGTGTTCTAGGACTTCTTCGTAGAAGTGATAAGCGGCAAGGCAAGTTACAGGTGGAGAGAGGGATTAAAGCTTTGCTAGGGATAGTAAGGTCAAGACATTCAGAGGCCTTGCCTCAAATAGCTAGGGGTGTAGCAAGTTTTGCAAGATGGGAGTCCAAAGCGGTACATTGGGAGGGGAAAGTATTGACAATTAGTTGCCACATAAAGATTGCTCTTTGTCATCTTACTCATCATGAAGAAGTAAATGTTAAAAATATGGTTGTTTGTTTGAAGTAATTTTATATTATAGTCATGTTGAGCTCATTGCTTGTAATCTTATTAACAAAGCTGCCAATGCACAACAACAAGAAAGACATGGATTTTGGGAATATTTGAGAAGATTTTATGCGTGTCTTGGAATGCTTGCCATCACATGTGTACCATCGTCGAATTACTGTATGTTGCCTCGTAACTCTGGGATTAATCATAGGAAGAGTTTAACCTTAAATGGTTTAAAGGAAATAAAAAGAAATGGATAATGGAAAGAAAAAAGGAAAAAAATGGTTGCAACCATGATAGAGATGGCATGCCTTCTTGGCAAGGGATTTATAGGGGAGAGAGGGAGAGACAACAATGATGATCAGATTTAACAAAAACAACCTGCTCAATGTTTGAAATCAATCAATGACATCATCCTGTTCATCAATCTGGTGATTTTTTCCTTTATGATTATCACCATGATCTTGGTTTGGATCTTGTTTAGAGAGAAAATATCAAACAGAATTATCAGCACATGAAGAGAAAAGGGCGCCTTCTGGAAGTGTTTATCAAAGAGCAAGGGAGAAAGGGTGCCATCAAGGGAATCAATGATTTGAACAGGGAAGGAAAAATAGAGTTTTAGAGAACATGGATAATACATAGGGACACTACTAGAACCAAATCCAATGCTAATTTCTCATTTTATTCTCCATCACTCTCTCTTTTCTATAATTGTCAACTTGGAGCTGCAATGTACTTGGGTAAACTGAAGCTGCAAACCTGTAGAAGAATTTTCTAGCTTCTAATCGCCTGGCTTTGCACATGATTCCGTACACAGATGGCTCAGATCTTGAAACAGTCTCATCTCCCTTCATTCATCGTCGCCTATCTTCTAAGAGAAGCCATGGTTTATTTCTTCCATCAAGTTTTTACTTAAAGCTTAAGTTTTAGTTCATAAGGGATATTCTCAGTATGACGAGTCAATTAGCAAGTGGGGAGTCTCACGGAAGGGGAAAGTGGAGAGCTTGTTGTTTGAAACGACTGGGTGGACAAAATCTCTTAGCTAGATTGTGGGACACACGCTTCCACCAAGGACGTGATTACGACCTGCATGTTACCACAAGTAAGTGCTTCATTTCGTTTAACAAAAATTAGTATAATGTTCCAATTTTCTCATGTTGGAATTTTTATATAATGTCTTAGAGCCTGACTTCTCAATTTGAATGGTTGCTAATGTTTGTTGATGTTTGGTTTAATTTTTAAAAATCAAAAAATACTAAAAATGTTTTAAAAATACTCTAAAACTGCATGTGAAATTTTTTATAGAACTTTTGAGTGAATATTTATCAAATATGATATTTTTAGAATAAATTTTAAACCATGTCAAGTTTAGTAAATATTTTTAGAATTTTCAAAGATGGTTTAGTATGCTTTAAAATTCAAAAAATAACTTTTTAAAGTAAAAATAAGAGTTTTTATTGATAAAAATTTATGTTTTTATTGATTTTAAAAAAAATATCAAAAAAGCATGATATTATATGGAAAAGTTAAAAATACTCTTTTTTATGTTTAGTGAATTTTGTAAAATTTTAAAGAAATAAAAAAAATTAATGATATTTTCTAAAAAATACTCACATGAAACATTATGTTTATGAATTTATACAAAACAAGAATATATGAATTACATAGATTTGTGCCACATGGGGACAAGAAAAGTGTATGGTATTCTTGGTCAACATTACTATTGGAAAATTTGCTATGATTTATCAAAAATAATTAATAGGGAATAAATTACTATTGAAGGATTAAATATAAAAATTCTTAAACAACAGTAAAATTCACAGTAGTTGGTCAACTTGATGGCATGAGGGAAAGCCTCAGCATAATATCATAATTTTGTACATGAAAGTGAGTGGAGATAGTTGATGAAGGTTTCCTATGTGTGCATGAATATGCTCCTAAGAAGATGTGTGTGTGCTTGGGTGAATTAAGGTGACTACGTGTAGTGGACTGCAACTGGGTTATGTATGGGTAAGTTCCCTAAGATAACCTAAGGTGGGGTGTACTACTGTACATGTGCATTAGCTGTCGTGCACTATGTACATGCACTATCCATGAGTATAAGGGTTACTCTATTATAGTGCATTAGGGTGTAGTGACTCTAATTGGGTGATAGAATATGTGTATGTACTAGTGTGTATGTACTAGGTAGGTTGGTGTGAGGTGTATACCTATGCACTATGCACCTGTGTGTACATGTGCACTATGCACTGTGCATTGTGCACTATGCCCTAGTTCATGTACTAATGCACTATGTAATACATTGTGATGGTACACGTACAAGATGTTCTAATCATGGTTTATATTAACCTAGATGCAATGCAAAAGAATTAATGAGTTGTTTATGTTGATGGATGCTTGTGCATTGTACACTATGTGATGTGCACTAGGCAACACTGGCCCATGCACTATGGTTGTATACCTATAGTGTGTCCTAATTGTGGTGTGGATTAGCCTATGTACAAGGTGGGTTAATTATTTGGCCTAACACAATGATCGGTGCTAGTTCGCTCTACACGTATGCATTGTGTCATTATGTAGGATGCTTGTGCACAAAGTTTATATACAAATAAGAAAATATTCTAATGAGCTATAGTGCAGGTGTAGTGTTCTAGGAAGGAGATAAGCACATGCACTAGTGGTTACTTGTGAGTTGGTGCACTAGTGCACGTATATACTAATCTATGTGTATTGTGCACCATATATTGTGTGTTATACATGTGCATCATGCACTGTACAAGGGTATAGTGCAATAGGATAGGGGTGGACAAGTGCACAAATGGTTGCTTGAGGGTGTGTTTGCTATGTCCACTAGTGCATGTGTGCTAGTCTTTGTGCACTATGTCTTGTGTACCATGCACTAGTATGTGTGCATTGTGTACCATGCACCATGTGTGTGTGTGTGTGTGTGTGTGTGTGTGTGTGTGTGTGTGTGTGTGTGTGTGTGTGTGTGTGTGTGTGTGCACGCGTGTGTGTGCGTACTCACTCCAAGGTATCACCTTCTTGCCTCCTTCTCCCTCCCCTTGCAAATAGGGTGGATGTCACAAAATTGAGCAAGTAAAGAAAGAGAAACCCAAAGAACACACAAATGCGTTGTTGCTCTAGATGCAAGGTGTTATGTATGAAATGTAAGAGAGGGTCAATATATGGTGGTGTATACTAAAGTGCATGTAAGATATGGAATGTGCATTGTGTAGTACTATACTAGTGTGCATGTACGAGTGCCTTGCCGAGGGGGGGAGATTGTGTCAAGCCATACTCGCGGCGGTTCTCAAGAATAAACAAGGTGGAAGACAAGTTATGACAAATAAAAATCCAATATATTTATACTAAATAAATAAAGCATGTATAATCTTCATACATTGTGAAATACTTCTTGGAAATCATGAACCTATCTCAAATTATTAGCTTGAGCTCAACTCTCAATGACCCATCCCCTTTGTGAATCCGAATATACAACCAAACTCAAACAAAATAATCCAATTTAAGTCACTATCGAGAAAGCCTTTCTAATCCAAGGCACCCAACTATTGCTTATTCAATTCTGATGATCAATTCTCGATTTGCCGAGTTCTCTTATTTTCCCAAACCTTCTCTTTCATCCAAGCTTATTCATACAACTCTATCCCTTGTTTATGAACTCAAAATCTTGCATCCCAAACAAATAAGTTTTATTTTGTCTTCCTTGCCTTTGTTTTTTGCTTTTGCTATTTTTATTTTTATGCAAGCCCTAAGTCTAATTATAATTTGATTCAATCATAAAGTATGGTATTTTCAAGTGGTAATATATATGATACTTTAGCAACTTGAAAAAAAAATCATAAAATACCTTGAAAATGCACAATTATTTTTTATAATGAAGCCAAAAAAATATATGGAGCGTACGTAGAATGTACGTGAACAACTCGGTCACACTTGCATTGCTCCACCCGTATTTTGCATGCACACTTAGGAGTGCAAGAAACATCTTCAGGTGAGATACTTAGCACCCATCATATAATGGTATGGATGCTTCCTCTCTTAGTGGATCAAATGACTTAGCATCCATGGGCATCAATGCATCAATGCATCAATGCATCAATCATTGCCTCCATCTCAAGCTCCAAGATTGGAGGAAGGTTTAAAAGGATGCATGTCTCCTCTGGTATTGAGGGTATAGACTAACTCGTGCCTTCTAAGTGGTAGATTGGCTCAAGCACTCCATCCATCATACGCCCACAAACTCTTCTAATTAGCCGCAATAGGTGCATTCCTCCTTGGGGTGAGATGTCAACTCCCTATATAAATTTTAAGGTCACGTCTAATATTTTTGTATATGATATTCAATTAGTTTGTGAATCTAAGGCATGATTGATACACACTTTTCTTACCATTCCCTCAAAGTCTAAGATCACTTGATCAATGATCTCCGATTGGAACTTGCTGAAGTATCATATGTATTCTATAGACAAGCGACACTTTCGTCTGATTGCCATCTTGCATTGAGAGCAAAGACATGGGACATGCTAATTAAGATACACCTCCCGATCTTGGACATCACAACCATCATCGTTTTTCATTTTTTCTACATTACAACAAACAATAGGTTTTTGTTCTCATTCTCTTTTTCTTTTTTTATTTGAGTCCCTTTGTCCTTCTTTGCTTCTTTCTCCCCCTCTATTTCTATAAATGTTTCTTTATCCCCCATCTTCCCTCTCCACTCTCACTTCTTCTCTCTTTTCCTTTCCCTCCCTTCTTTTCTCTATGTCTTTCTCTTGTTTCTTCTTCATTCGCACTCAATGCATCTTGCTACAATCAAAATCAAATATCAAAAATAAAAAACTCATAAAACAAGGCATTGAAAGACTCTCTCTCCCCGCCCCTCTTTGTGCCTCTCTTCCCCCTCAACCATTCTCTTTCTATAATTTTTTCTCTCTAATTCTCTCGTTGTTTCTATTTTTCTCTCTCTTTCTCTCGTTCTCTATTTATTGTTTTTTCTATCACTCTTTTTGTCTCCTTTTTTCCAATTCTCTTTCTAGCTTTCTTCTTTTTCTCACCACTGTCCTTCCTCTCATTACTTCACCCTTTTATCCACCTCTCCCTTCAATACTCATGGTTTCATGTTCTCTCCCTCCTCTCTTTCTTTCTCTCTTTCTCTTTTTTTGTTGCCCCTCTCTTTGTTTCTCTTTACCCCCTCGTTTTTTTCTCACTTATTCTCCTCCCTCCATCCCTTTCTCTCTCTCTTTCTCTCTCTCTCTCTCTCTCTCTCTCTCTCTCTCTCTCTCTCTCTTTCACTATCATTCTCTTTATTTCACCCTTTTATCCACCTCTCCCTTCACTCTCCATTTTGTCTTCTCTCCCCCCTCTCTTTGTTTTTCTCTGCCCCCTCGTTGTTTTCTCACTCATACTCCTCTCTCCCTCCCTTTCTCTCTCTCTTTCTCTCTTTCTTTGTTATCTTTCATCTTTATTCTCTCTCTCTCATTCTCTCTATCTTTTCCCTTCTTCTTCTCCCTCTCTCATTTCCTCTCTTTCTCTCTCAATGCATTTCATTCTAAAAAAAAACAAACAAAAGAAAATAATAAAGCACAAGAGCAAACCAAGGGGAGGCAATGTACTTACCACAAAGGCCCGAGGATGGATTCTTCATCTCCTCTTCGCAACATCCCCACTTTCTTCTTCGTGCACTTCTTCCTCTTCTTTGCATACAGCGATGGCAGAAGTGGCGATGAGTATCTCTCTTTCTCTCTTTTTCTCTTCCTCTCCATCTCCCTCCCAAAGCCACAATCTCTTTCGCTCTCTCTCAAACTCTTTGTGGCAAAATGACGTGCTCGAGTTTTCACTACTTTTTTTTCTCAAAGAGACGTTGCTATTGGTGTCGCTATTTGCATCATATTTGCGATGCAAATAGTGACGCCACTATTTTGCATCAAAAACGACCGTCGCTATACCCCCATTCCCTTGTAATGAATGTCATATTTGGTCTAAATGTCATAAAATGTGTGATGTCAAGTGCAAAAGAAAGGAAAAATGTAAAGTGTAAGGAAAAGAATGGTGATCGCATCATTGCCCCTACCAAGTTCAGTGTTAAGATTGAACAGATTAATGTCATGCAGACTAATTCTAATTATTATTACACACTTGCAATTTCTTCTCATAATGTTTCATAGTTGATCGATGCTCCATCTATGCTTAGTCTTGGGCTCATTGATACAGGGGCTTCATTTCATATTATCTCTCATTCAGAGTGGTTCCACTACTATCATAGCATGACAAGATTTATTAGATTGGATAATGACTTGGCATTGGATATTGTTGGCATTAGAGATATCCAACTATAGTTTCCTTCAAATAGTATGTTTATTTTGCATAATATATACTATGTTTTGGCTTTGACTAAAAGCCTCCTTTTGGCTAGACAGTTGGATGATGCAAGTTATGTTGTATCTTTTGGTGATTCCTCATGGAAGCTTACCCATGGGAATCTTAACCTGGCACAAGGTGCCAAGTCTAGCACTCTTTATCCCTTACTTGTATCTGGGTCTATCAACCATGTTTTGGCAATGGTTGTGGTATCACATGTATTTTTATGGCATTGTTACCTTAGACACATGTTGTGAAAGGAAACGTAAATACTTAATTGTTTATAGTATCTTCCACCACTTCACTACAAGTGTTTTGATTCTTGTAATCGTTATTTTTATGGTAGGCAGAGACTCGTACTTTGCATAAGAATTTTGGCATTACATGCATGGATGAGCCCTTGAATTCTAATGTTTGTGGACCTATGCCTTGAAAATCATTAGGTGGCATAAAGTATTTTGTTACTTTCATTGATGATTACTCACATAAGCTCTAGGCATACCCTATCAAGTAGAAGTTAGAAGTCTTGGCTACCTTTCAGTATTCTCTTGCTTTTGTTAAGAACCAGTCTAGGTATAGGCTAAAATGCCTACAATCTGACAATGGGGGAGAGTGTGCATCTAAAGCCTTTGAGCAGTTTTATGACTAGAGGGGTAGTGTCAGTCGACCACCCCGTACACCCCACCCCAAAATGGCATGACTGAGCTCATGAATAGGAAAATTCATGAGTGAGTTCATTGTATGCCCAGCCAGCAGGCTTACAACATCACTTTTAAATTGAGGTAGTTACTACTACCATATATTTGATTAATTGATCCTCATGCACTACTCTTGACTATTGGGTTGGAGAGGAGGTATGGTTTGAAAAACCTCCATCATATGTTCATTTTCATATCTTTGGTTGTATTGTGAAACTTTTTGGCATGTTCCCAAGGACAAGCACAATAAGCTGGATCCCACTAACTTCGTGAAATGCATCTTTCTTGGTTATGGGGATGTAGGTGAAATGGGCTATTGCCTATGGGATCCACATGCTCAAAAGCTCATTCGCAGCAGCTATGATGTTGTTTTCCATTACGAAAAAATGCATAAGCAACTTGAGCAAGTCGTTGAGGTACACAAGGTGATATTTCACGAGGAGTCTTATGTTATAGTATAGCCCACTAGACAGTGTGCAGAGTAGCTGATGCTTAGTGGCCTAGGACCATGATGTTAGACAAGAGGTATATGCCCCATAACTTGTTTTACGGTTGTCTATTAGAGATAGATATCTGATTGATCTATTTATCTCCTCTATGGAATATGTTATGGTAATAGATGCTAGTGAGTTTCTTATCTATGATGAGGCCATGCACAAAGGTGATAGTCACTCCTAGGAGAGGGCCATGCGGTCAGAGTATGACTCACTATATAAAATTCATTCGTGGGATTTAGCTTCTTTTCTTAGTGGAAAGCATGCTTTGCCATGCAAGTGGGTGTACAAGTTGAAAAGTACCCCTGGGCATCCCAAGCTAGCCCATAAGGCCAAATTGGTTTCCTAAGGGTTTTAGCTTTGGTTGCACAACTAGAGATGGACCTATATCAGATGGATGTTAAGATGGCTTTCTTACATGGGGACTTGCACGATGAGATTTGTATGTATCGACCTAAGGGCTTTGAGGAAAAAGGTAGGGAACACCTAGTGTGCAAGTTGAGAGAAAGAGCCTTCATCTAGGGAATAGTACCACAAGTTTGATGCTTTCATCCATTCATAGAGATATATCCGCAATGTTATGGATCCCCATTTATACATGAAAAATCCCCATGATGAGGCAGCCTTACAATTTTGGTACTCTATGTCAATAATATGATGATTACTGGGAGCACTTGTGTTGATGAGCTAGATACCTTGAAAGGTCTGATCAAGAAGAGCTTTGAGATGAAGGGCATGGGACATGCCTCACATATTCTTAGGATGTACATCATGCACGATCTCTCTAAGTGTTTCCTTTACTTATCACAGAAGGGGTACATCTATAAGGTTCTTAAGAAGTTTCATATGTAGGATGTTAATCATTGGTTATCCTTTATCTTCCCATGTGAACATTAGTCAAGCCAATTGTCTGTAGTTTGATTAGTAGAAGGCCGAGATGGCTCAGATCCTTTTATGCATCCATAGTGGGTAATTTGATGTATGCCATCACTCGTCTTAACATAGCATTTGCACTAGGAGTTGTGGCATGCTATATGTCTACACCTAGGAAGCGACATTGGGATGTTGTGGAGGGTATCATGAGGTACCTTAAGGCACTACAGAAATGAGTATATGTTATGGTGGCTAGGACACAGTAGTCACAAGATACATTGACTCTTATTCTACAAGACATGCAGTCAGTAGAAAGTCCACCTCTAGCTATGTCTTCATTTATGCTAGAGATGCTATTTTTGGGACATTCAAGGTGTAGAAATGCATACCCTTATTCACTACAGAGGTAAAGTATGATACAATCACCAAGACTTCCAAGAAGACTCTCTAGTTAGGCTATGTCTAATTGTAGACCTTGGTATTATTGATGTAGTCCCTATAGTAAGCACATTTGGATTTTGTGAGTGTTATTCAGTTGGCCAAGAATCTAGTCTTCCATGAAAAGATAAAGCACATAAAGTTTTATTACCACTTCATGAGATTTCATTCCCATCGCGTTTATCAAGGTCTCACAACTAATCAAAATCTTGCACATATACTCGCTAAAAGTCTCTCAGCAGAGTATTTTGCCTTCCTTAGGAAGCTGATGAAGCATTGGATGAGATAATGCCTTTCCTCATCCTATTGTACTTTCTATACATTTATAATTTGTCACTTTTTTTCTTGTTCTCTCCACATTAGGGATACATTTGTCTAGGCATAAAGACACCTATACATAACTGCATGTATATTCATTACATTGATAGTACTCACACACCTGTACAGGTGCCCATCATTGTCACTTCATTATTTATTCTTTTAGTGGCATTCAAATAAGGGAAGGCAAGTCACACATTGTGAAAGTTTGAGTTTCCACATCTTGTGTCTCTTGCTCTCAGTCTCTTGCTCCTTCCACCATAGCTCTTGATTCTACATGTGTGCTTTCACTCATGGCTCAACCCTTCAAAAAGTACAAGCAACCCTATGCTCCTAAAATCTTGTCCAATTCATCCTAAACCTCTTGCCATGCTAAACCCCAAAGAAATGGTATGAACCTTGGAGGAGCTTGCAATAGAGAAAGCTCACTTAGAAAATAGGAATTCCACTAAGTGTCTCATAGAATTGGATGCTAGGTTGAAATTGCTCGCATGTATCTACATCCACGGGTGACATGGGTACATTGCCTAAAAAACATGAGGAATACCAATCATATTGGCTAAGTTAGAAGGAGAAATAACATCTTAGTGAGCACTATGATGGGCTTCTAGACAATCTTCTACAACATATCTCAAATGAGGAAGCCCGAAGAGCACTACTTAACAGTTACATTTAACGAAATGCTTTATTAGTATGATGTATCTGAGATTTAGGGGCTTGAACAATAAGGGGGGAAAGCCAATTTTAGAAATATTGGTTTGATAATTGAGCTTTGATGGTTGAACTTAGAGGCCAACTATGGAGGAGTGACAAGCCATATGACAGTCTCAAAGAGACCCAACCTATATAGCCCCCATTTCCTTCCACATACTAGCTAGTGTCCATTGTCTGTTGGCCCTAGTGGGACCAATCCTAGACTATCCCATGCTTGACAAAGTTCTAAGAGAAGCAGAATTGCATGTTGCTAGTAGCCTAGGATAAGGAATAATACTACTCGATGTTGCACAATACTTGTCCTTCCTAGTAGAGTTCCCACAACTCCTTAATGCTTGTGTTGCACTAAAGTATAGTCTCAAGTTTCACAATGGGCTTGTTACATCTCGGACTAACATGGATTCATAGCTATAAACATGTAATAAGTTAAATATTCTTACAATGATTGTGTATAGATCAAATAATGTTGTAATTGTTTGTGTTTTTTTTAAAACCCACACCCCCTATAAACAATGATTGTCAAGTAGAGATAACCACAATCAAGGTCAACACAACTAGACTCAAGTGAAGTGCACTGTTTTTAACAGAATCAACTGCATGTACTCTCATATTTTTATCTAGTGACTACAAGATAGTTAGATGGTTACATGGGAAAATCAAATACTTGAAGCTACCAAGAACTACCATCCCTTGAAAGAATTATCCAAAAACACTACAAATTACTCATGACATAACTAGAATATATCACTAGGAGATTCTTTAAAGACCACATTTGCAAGATCATGCTCCATACACAATTATTTAGTCTTTCCAAGAACAAGGGGCAATACCAACAACGAGAAAAAAATCTCCTGTCAATAGCAAAAGCTCCATCATCAACCAAGCTATAATTTCAATAACATCTAGCCTTGATTCCCATGACCCACTCTATCCTCTCTTCTTCTCAATAGTGATCCTGTTATCTGAGTGTTATCCCTCCTTATTAAGAGCCTCCTTAAGTCTCTTAAATCTTATTGTATTCTTCTTATTGAGGCTAGAAAGTCCTTCTATACTGTTGAGGGCTGAAATGATGAACGGGTTGCCTCTTACCCATCCAACCTCCAATCCTCACTAAGAGAACTAAAGAGGGGCACCACCTAGCCAAAGGGAGGATGGGCTAGGACATCCATTTTCTCAAAGAGAATCAAGAGAACCAAGACACAAATTTACAAGAGAGAATATATGTACTAGACACCATATTGAGATATAAGAGAGAGAGAGATGAGAGGAGAGGGAGACAAGAGGAGAAGAGGTAGAAGAAGCTTGCCATTATGCTACATGGGATGAGAAGATGAGAAGAGAGGGAGATAATAGGAGAAGAGGTAGAAGAAGCTTGCCTTATGCTACATAATAAAAGAACTCACTCATAGCTTCCCTCAAAGAGATGAGGGTATTCTAGAATGCTCTCATGGACTTGTCATTGTCCTCTCTTCCCCTTCTCCATTCTCCATGGGCTCTTTATATAGCCTCCATGAGGGATTAGATTAAGCTAATCTTCTTGATTAACATAATCCTAGATGATGTATGGCATCTTTGAAAATATGGAGCATAGTGAATGGGACAAGTCTCCACCTTGGTCATCATGCAAGAAGCCAAGGGTGGTGGTAGACAACATAGAGAAATGGAGCTAGATTACAAGAGGTGGGTGTCCAAAGCACATTATTATAATATATTTACAAGAAGGATAGAGTGAAAAGTTGGTGTGGTGAAAGAGAGAAGAAAATTGCATGTAGCCAGCAGTCTGCGCCTTCGCAACTTCAAATCCGTGAGGAATTTGAAAAAAGTTTCTTCTGCAACTTTGTAGACTAGGTCGAAACCGATCAGGCTTCGCGGGAATTTTCTTGAAATTCGCTTTTTCTTGGGAGTTATTGAGATTATAGAAAACGGCTTCTAAAAGCTGCTTTGACTTTAGTCTCCCATGTGTATATAAATACATATAAGCATGTGACAAAAGGGGTCCATGCTTGTAAGCTTTTGTGCAAGATCCAAATGACACCATGATGTGGATATTGACTTGTGTGCAAGGGTGAGGTGTCCTCTAATGATGGTGATAGATTTCAAATCTTAGTGATGCAGACGGAGCCCATGTGTAGTTGGAGGCTAGTCCTTTGAAAAATCTATGCATTCACTCAACTCCTAGGTGTAATCCATTTTCATCTTCACTAAGATAACCATCCCTTTTACTCTTTACATTGACATGCCTTCTAAGAACTTGTTCCCCCCATTTGCTAGAGTTATCATAATCGAGAAGTAATGTAGCATACCTAGTGGTTGAAGAGTAAACCCAAAGTGATATGGTAAGCTCTTGATAGGGGCTTTGGCCAAATTTTGTGGTAATAATCCGGGTTGTAAAAAACCCGGATCATTAGCCCTCCCCTTAGGCTAGAGGTATTCATGCCTCTAGCTTGATAATGATGGTCCAATAGAGCAAGGAGGACTGCACCCCCTCATTGGTGGCTCTTCATTGAATGACTGCTCCAAAGTGTTCATATTTCTTTGAAAATAAGGCTTCAGTCGCCATCCATTTACCCTTGTCTTGTGAACCTTCCCATCCATGTTACCTAGCTTATAGCTGCCATTTGGATATCTCCTTATGACCATGAATGGCCCTTCCCACTTGAACACAAGTTTAGCATCCTTTCTGTTATCAAAGCGGTTATCATAGCGTAGCACAAGTGATTCTTCCCTTATGTGTTTGCTAGCCAGCTTCTTATTAAATGTCTTCCTTCTCTCTTCAGCCTGCATGGAATAGTGTTGGACTGCTACTTCTCTGTCTAACTCCAGCCTCTCTAGATCCAAGATCCTTTCCTCTAACTTCTTATCTTGATTCTTCTCTCGACTGGCTACTAAAACACGCAAACTGGCCAATTCCACCTCTATAGGAAGCAAAGCCTCTTGGCCATAAACGAGGTGAAATGGAGTATAGCCAAGTGAGGTTCTGAATGAAGTCCTGTAGGCCCAAAGAGCTGCACTCAATTTTTTATCCCAGTGCTTGGGGTGCATGTGTACCTGCTTGGTAATTATTTTACAAATTAGCCCATTTACTTTTTCAACCAAACCATTACACTGTGGATAGTAGGGAGTAGAATGCCTGTGCTTGATTTTTAGCCTTTCCATTAGCTCCCCTACTAGGTTTGCCCTAAAACCAAGACCCCGATCAGAGATAATTTCCAAAGGTGTGCCAAACCTGCAACAAATATTTTCAAACACAAATTTTCCCACTTCTTGGGCTGTGATCCTACTAGTTGCTGAAGCCTCTGCCCACCTCGTCATGTAGTCCACACCCATTATGATGTATTCCTTGCCAGATTGAGTTCGTGGGAATGGCCCTATTGCATCAATCCCCCATTTCTCAAATGGGCCATATGTAGTTATGGGATTTTGTTCCTCATGCACTAGCTTCCTTAGTCCGGCCTTTTGGCAATCGTCACAAGTGTGGCACCAATGTTGCACATCTCGATGTAGACTAGGCCACACAAAACCGGCTTGGAGAATCTTCCTACTGGTTATTTCTTGAGCAAAATGTCCGCCACAAACCCCTTCATGGCAGCTCTTAATCACATCTATAATCTCCTTTGCTGTTGGCACCCTTCTAAGCACTGCATCCTTTCCTTTGCAATACAACACATCATTTATCAAGCGGTATTTAGTGGCCTTAGTAGCCAGCCACCTTTTCTCACTTTTACTCATATGTGTAGGTGCCTCACCTTGCTCGAGAAAATAAAGCACATCTTGTAATTGAAACTTACCCTGAAACAAGGGAAGCTTTACTGTAATGATTCCCACCATTACCTCTTTCAATTTTTCAGCTGCTAGAGCATCTGCTTCGCCATTTGTGCGCCTTGGCACAAAATAGATTTGAGCTTTCTGTAGCTTTCTCATGAGATTTTTAGCTTCTCTCATTTTCACTACTAAGTTATCATTTTTACAAGCCCAGATTCCTTTCATTTGCTTAACAATTAGCATAGAATCCCCAAAAACATTAAGTCGAGTGACACCATGTGAGAGACACCACCTCAAACCTAAAAGCAAGGCTTGATATTCTGCCTCATTGTTAGAATGGACATCCTCCAAGCTGATACCTTCTCCATAAATTTTGTCACCTTCGGGACTGAACACCATTATTCCTGCTGCCGCTCTGTCTTTAATACGCTTGTAGGCCCCATCAAAGTAGAGGGCATGGGCATTCTCCACCCGTGGCGGCTCCTCAAGAGGAGGTGTCTCCTCTTTTACCTTTCCCTTCTCCTTTTCCTTCTTTTGATGGCATCTATGGATCAACAAATCAGCTAGGCAAGCTCGAGTAGAATCCTCCACCTTGAAGGTGTAGTCAAACTCTTGGAGTTGTATCACCCACTTAGCGATTCTAGCTGAAACATCCATGTGCTGTAAGGCATAGGGAAAATGCTCTTCTGTCGTGATCACTGTGAATGGCCTAGGGAGAAGATAAGGACGAAACTTTCTTATAGCAAACATTAGATACAAAACCATCACCTCGACCATCTTGTACCCTCGTTCTGATGTTGTCATTACTCTACTAGAAAAGTAAACCGGTCTCATTAGTCCAGTTTTAGCATCCTTTTGTATTAGTGCTGCCCCTAGAGTATCTTCCCCAAAACTCGGATTGACAAAAAACTCTTGATTCCAACAAGGTTGTAAAATTATAGGAAGGGTGCTAAGAGCCTTCTTCACCTCGTGAAAGCACCTTTCGCTTTCGTCACTCCACAGGAGCTCCTCGGAGTGGGTTAACTGTTGCAGTGGAAATATTAATTGGGAGAGGAGATGAATGAACCGCCCCATATATCGCACCTTCTGAATGAAAGAGGTTAGTTGCTTCACAGAAGATGGTGATGGCACCACCAATAGGGCCTTAACTTTGTTTGGATCTGCTTCAATGCCCCTCTCACTTACGACATGCCCTAACAAAGTTACACTGCTTTCGCCAATGCGACACTTCTCATGGTTTAATTGCCCCCCCATTTGTGTAAGGTGGTTGAAAGCTTCATCCACCTTTCCTAGATGTAAAGCCTTAGAACTATAAATACAAAAATCATCAATAAAGACCCTGATGGATTTCCCAAAATATGGCTGGAAGACATAATTCATGAATCGCTGGAAGGTAGCTGGGGCATTTGTTAATCCAAATGGCATTACTTTGTAAGCAAAACAACCCCAAGGTGTAATGAAGGTGGTCTTCTGTTGATCCTCCTCAGCTATTCGAATTTGGAAATAACCTGAATACCCATCACAAACCGTGTATCTCTCATGCCCGGCCACCTCGTTGAGTATTTCATCCTGAAAGGGAAGAGGAAAGTGATCTCTCTTAGTTGCAGCATTTAGCGGCTTGTAATCCACACAAATCCTCCATTTTCCATTCTTCTTGGGTATCACCACCACAGGTGAAACCCACTTTGAATCCCCTATTGGATAGATAAAGCCTGCCTTTAAAAGTCGTTGCACCTCAGTGACTAGAGTGTTTTGTTGAACTACTCCCAATCGTCGTAGTCGCTGCACCACTGGCCGTGCTCCCTCTTTTAGATTAATGTGATGTTGTACTGCTGTCACACCTGTGATGTGTTCATAATCAGAAATAAAAAGTGCAGAGTGTTTTATGACCACTTCCATGTAGGCTACCTTCTCCTCAACTGATAGATCCTTAGCCAACATTTTTTCTAACCCCTCCTTCTCGACCTTTGGAAGCTGCTGTGGAATTTCACTACTAGAAGGCCCTTTTAATGTAATCCCCATCACTTCTAGAGAGCTTTCTTCCTCCTCATTAGAAGACTCTCCCTCTGTCATAGATGACCAACCCTCGCTGGAACTCCATTCATCAGCGGTGGTTTCTAACACAAGATCCTCCTGTCGGCCCTCCTTCATGTTGTAGATAGTGCTCTTCCATTTTTTATGCAGCCCCTTTTGTGGCCATAGCTCTAAAGCCCCTGTCTCCCAATCTTGTCTGGCTTTCATTCCCATTAGCCATGGTCGCCCAAGAATGAGCGGATAGCCATCCCCCTTCACTGGCATCACATACATGTCAAGCTCCAATTGCACTCCACACACCTTTACCTTGACTTTGTTTATAACTCCCAAACAATTTACTACTACATTGTTAGCCATTTTGGCCCCAAATTTAGTAGTTTCATTTACCTCTAATCCCAAACGATGCATCAACTTTTCCGTCATGACACAAATCTCTGCACCTCCATCCACATATGTCTTTGACACTCTCTGTCCATTGATTTCCGCTTCCACTAGAGGCACAATATCTTCCATCTTTCTAGCCTGGATTGCATTCACATGTCTATTCTTCATGGGTCTAATGCTTACCATCTTTGACCATTGTCGCCGCACTGTTGGAGATAGATGTAGTAATTGTGGCCATGAAATTTTTGGCCCTTGATTCCTCACATCAGCAAGCAAATCATAAGCTCTAGTACCTTTACCCAAGGGAAAATCATCTGGCTCAATGTGTCGGCGTGAGCGAGCCCTCCTCTTTTTACTGTTCCGTGTCTTTGCAGCCATTGATGACTCTACCTCCTCTTCCATGTTTTCAACCTCCTTTGGTGGTGTAGGCTCCATTTTCTCAATTCTCCGAGCTTTCTTCACCGGCATTGCTTCAACCTCTACTACTTTGTCCTTCCCTTTGACATCACTCTCATCTAAACTAATTATCCTAACATCATGATTCTCTGACGGTTGAACAGGCAAGGGCGGCACCTCTGCAAGTGGTCGAGGATGCTGGAGAACTTGAACCGGTGGTGGAGGCCTTGGATTCGGTGGAACAAACCTTTCCCTAGGTGGTATCACTTGTTGTCCCCTCCTTGGTTGGAACCCATTTCCTGGAAAACGCCTGGGATGAGGGCAAAAGTACATACCATGGCCAGTCTCCCCACAATTATAGCAAACATACTCTCTTTCTTGTCTTCTTGGACCTCGATTGCCTTCATTTATGAGGGGAGGGGGCCGCACTCCTTGCACCAAATTTAATGAAAGGCTTTCAAGTTGATTAGTAATGCGTTGTAGGAGCTCTTGCTGTGGTATCTCTGGTTCAGGTGGGGCCTCTGCTATTTCTCTAGGCCTTGGCATGGTTGGTAAAACCTGCATGGGCTCAACTCCCCCCTTCAACTGGGCTTGATACTTCAATTTTCTATCTTTCTCCCTCGCATAAGTGATTGATTCTTCATAGGATGTGGGAAACTTTCCTTTGACCTTCTCCCTTAGTAGAGGATGGAGTTCGGCCAGAAAACAATCTTTCTTAAGACAATCAGGTACTCTTTCTCCCTCGGCTAAAGTTGCTGTCCATTTATCCCACAATTTTATAAACATGCATTCATATGCTTGGTACTCCCCTGCTATAGTTTGACGAAGATCTAAGAGTTGTCTCCAAATATCTTCAGGTGGCTCTATATCTTGGTACTTGTGCATGAATGCGGTCTTGAGATCCTCCCAATTACCCTTTGTAGCCTCTGAGAGAGCTTGATACCACACTCGAGCATCACCCTTTAGAACTAAATGAAAGGCCCGTACTTTGGTTGCTTCATCATCCCGGCCTGTGACTAGGAATGCCATTTCTAAGTCATCCAAAAAGTCTAGAGCTTTCTCCCCTTTGTGCCCAAAAAAACATGGAAATGCCATGTTGCCTTAGTAGAGTATGAAGATGAAAACGTCTAGACTTAAGTTGTATTTTATAAGGGGAAGGATGAATGGGTTCACAGATGCATTGATTTCAGCAAGACGTCTAGGCCCCAGTAAGACCCTTATAACATTTTGAAATCTGAGCTTTGTGCTAACAATTATATGCACGGTTTGTCTAGCAAGTGGACGGATAGGTCCATACAAGTCCCTATGGTTCATGGGATACACTTAGAGTAGAATAAATATGTGTACATTAAAGGAGATGTTATAATCCAAAATAGGGAGTATTATGGGATCAGGAGACAATAAGATCTCTCTCAACCTCTCAGCTCCAAAATAGAAGACCAACCTTTGCTGAAAATGTATCTTTCTACTAATGCACATATCCACCCACATGTTTTGAACCGATTGAAAGTTGTAGAAAGTAGGAGTAGTCATTTATGCATTAACTACAAATTTACACTACAAACTTTCATGAAGTGTGTCGTTGAAGCTATGGCCTCTTAGAGCCCACCATTCGAGAGATGCGAAGGATTTGCTCACCACTGATTAGCGTAGCTTTTGTGTGACCATCATCAGCCTTGTAAAGTTCATAGGCTTCGATAGCTATCTTTTCAATTACTTTGAGTCTTCTTGCTAGTAGTAGTTGAAGCGCATCACCATATGTAGCCTCTCGCCAATACCGCACACCATTGATGTGTAACTCACCCTCCAAAAACTTGTTAATCCCCGAATTTGAAAGCGCCTTCACCACTTGAAGACGAAGCTCCGTAGGGAGTGTCTTTACACTAGACACCAAGCACTCAACACAATGCCTTGACCTAGAGACTTGATGAGAGCAAGATTTCCCATGAATCAAAGAAGGGTGTATGTAATTAACTTGCTTTACCCGCATACGTGCCGTTTGTCGATAAAGATCCTTCTTCTCTTGAGCTTCTTTTGGAGACCATTGCGGTACTCTTGAGCGGCGAATCCCTTGAATAGGGTTTGATGAAGATTCCTCCTTAGTGATTTCTTGACAAACACTCGTTGAAGAAGAGGACAACTCCTTAGATGTTTCTTTCTTCATGGAAGTTGTAGAGCATAGCTTGAGAACTCAGTGGGGGCACCAAAAATGAGGGCTGAAATGATGAACGGGTTGCCTCTTACCCATCCAACCTCCAATCCTCACTAAGAGAACTAAAGAGGGGCACCACCTAGCCAAAGGGAGGATGGGCTAGGACATCCATTTTCTCAAAGAGAATCAAGAGAACCAAGACACAAATTTACAAGAGAGAATATATGTACTAGACACCATATTGAGATATAAGAGAGAGAGAGATGAGAGGAGAGGGAGACAAGAGGAGAAGAGGTAGAAGAAGCTTGCCATTATGCTACATGGGATGAGAAGATGAGAAGAGAGGGAGATAATAGGAGAAGAGGTAGAAGAAGCTTGCCTTATGCTACATAATAAAAGAACTCACTCATAGCTTCCCTCAAAGAGATGAGGGTATTCTAGAATGCTCTCATGGACTTGTCCTTGTCCTCCTCTTCTTTCCTTTTCTCAAAGAGAATCAAGAGAACCAAGACACAAATTTACAAGAGAGAATATATGTACTAGACACCATATTGAAATATAAGAGAGAGAGAGATGAGAGGAGAGGGAGACAAGAGGAGAAGAGGTAGAAGAAGCTTGCCATTATGCTACATGGAATGAGAAGATGAGAAGAGAGGGAGATAATAGGAGAAGAGATAGAGGAAGCTTGCCATTATACTACATAATAAAAGAACTTACTCATAGCTTACCTCAAAGAGATGAGGATATTCTAGAATGCTCTCATGGACTTGTCATTGTCCTCTCCCCCCCCTTTTCTCAAAGAGAATCAAGAGAACCAAGACACAAATTTACAAGAGAGAATATATGTACTAGACACCATATTGAAATATAAGAGAGAGAGAGATGAGAGGAGAGGGAGACAAGAGGAGAAGAGGTAGAAGAAGCTTGCCTTATGCTACATAATAAAAGAACTCACTCATAGCTTCTCTCAAAGAGATGAGGGTATTCTAGAATGCTCTCGTGGACTTGTCATTCTCCCTCTTCCCCATGGGCTCTTTATATAGCCTCCATGAGGGATTAGATTAAGCTAATCTTCTTGATTAACATAATCCTAGATGATGTATGGCATCTTTGAAAATATGGAGCATAGTGAATGGGACAAGTCCCCACCTTGGTCATCATGCAAGAAGCCAAGGGTGGTGGTAGACAACATAGAGAAATGGAGCTAGATTACCAGAGGTGGGTGCCCAAAGCACATTATTATAATATATTTACAAGAAGGATAGAGTGGAAAGTTGGTGTGGTGAAAGAGAGAAGAAAATTGCATGTAGCCAGTAGTCTGCGCCTTCGTAACTTCAAATCCATAAGGAATTTGAGAAGAGTTTCTTCTGCAACTTTGTAGACCAGGTCGAAACCGATCGGCCCTTCGCGGGAATTTTCTTGAAATTCGCTTTTTCTTGGGAGTTATTGAGATTATAAAAAAAGGCTTCCAAAAGCTGCTTTGACTTTAGTATCCCATATGTATATAAATATATATAAGCATGTGACAAAAGGGGTCCATGCTTGTAAGCTTTTATGCAAGATCCAAATGACACCATGATGTGGATATTGACTTGTGTGCAAGGGTGAGGTGTCCTCTAATGATGGTGATAGATTTCAAATCTTAGTGATGCAGACGGAGCCCATGTGTAGTTGGAGGCTAGTCCTTTGAAAAATCTATGCATTCACTCAACTCCTAGGTGTAATCCATTTTCATCTTCACTAAGATAACCATCCCTTTTACTCTTTACATTGACATGCCTTCTAAGAACTTGTTCCCCCCATTTGCTAGAGTTATCATAATCGAGAAGCAATGTAGCATACCTAGTGGTTGAAGAGTAAACCCAAAGTGATATGGTAAGCTCTTGATAAGGGCTTTGGCCAAATTTTGTGGTAATAATCCGGGTTGTAAAAAACCCGGATCACTGTATTGTATTTCAAAAAAAAAAAGAAAAATATGAAGGGACTTAGTCATGAAGTGGAAGTACAAAGCAAAAGCAAGAGCTATGGTGGAATGAGCAATAGCAAGAGAGAGACATACACACAATGTGAAAACTCCAATAGTCACAATGTGTGACCGTCCTTCTCTTTATTCAAATGTCACTGAAAAATAAAGAATGAAGTGATAGTGATGGGTGCCTCCCACCTATAGTGTATAAGTGTGCAGGTATATATGTGTTGTTAGTGTAACTAATACACAAGTGGCTAGGCACATACACCTTTATCCCCAACAACCTCCCAATTAAAGGTAAATGTGTCCCTAGTGAGGAGAGAACAAGAAAAGTGTGACAAAGTACAAATGTACATAGGTACAATAGGATGAGGAAATATGTCATCTCATCCAATGCCCATTAACTTCCTAACGAAGGCAAAATGCTCCGTTCAAAGACTTTTACTGAGAAAATCTATAGGATTTTAGTCAATTGAGATCTTAACAAGGTCAATCGACCTATCCTCAATGACCTCTTTGAAGAAGTGGTAACACATCTCAATGTGTTTCGTCTTCACATGGAAGACCGGATTCTTGGCCAAATGAATAGCACTCATAGAATCCAATGCAGTATAGGGACCACATCACTAATGCCAAGGTCTAGGCCTAGCGCTAGAGAGCCTCCTTACAAACCTCAGTGATGATTACAACGTATTCTACCTCTACAGTAGATAGGGCCATGTATTTGTGCACCCTAGACATCCAAGAAACAACACCTCCAGCAAAAGTAAAATATTAGCTAGAGGTGGGGGACTTCCCATTGTCTACATATCCTACACAGTCAAAGTCAGTGTACTTGATGACTCCTATGTCCTGCCACCATAACATATGCATATAGCTATTATGCATTTCAAGTACCTCATGATACCCTTGACAGCATCCCAATGTTGTGTGCCAAGTGTAGCCATTTAGTGTGCCACAACTCCGACTGCAAGTGCTATGTCAGGAGGAGTGGCTATCATGGCATACATCAAACTGCCCACTATGGATGTATAGGGGATCTTGGCTATCTTGGCCTTCTACTCATCAAACTATAGACAATGAGCTTGACTAACCTTCACATGAGAAGGTAAAGAATAGACAATAGACTTAACATCCTATAGATGAAACCGCTCAAGGACTTTTTGAATGTACTCCTTCTCTGACAATGAGGAGCCCCTTAGAGCAGTCAGGTGTAATGCACATCCCAAGATTATGTGACGTCTGTCCCATGTCCTTCATCTCAAAGCTCTTCTTGAGCTGACTTTTCAAAGGCATCCAACTCATCATGAGCACTCCCAGTAGTCAACATATCATCCACATGGAGTATCAAAATCATAAGGCTGTTATCACAAGCCTTCTTCATGTATAAACATGGATCCATATCACTACAAGAATAACTATGTGAATGCATAAAGGCATCAAACTTGTGATACCATTCTCTAGGTGCCTTCTTAAGGCCATTAAGGCTCTTCCTCAATTTGTATAAAGGCATTAAACTTGTGATACCATTCTCTAGGTGCCTGCTTAAGGCCATTAAGGCTCTTCCTCAATTTGTATACTAGATGGTTCGTGCTAGGTTCTGCAAAGCCCTTAGACTGCTCCATGTAAATCTCATCATGCAAGTCCCCATGAAGAAAAGCCATCTTGACATCCATCTAATAAAAATCTAGTTCAAGTTGAGCAACCAAATCCAATACCAAGTGTAGAGTATTCATCTTCATAATAAGAGAAAATAATTCATCAAAGTCCACATTATGTTCCTACTTGAAGCCCTTAGCAATGTGTTTGGCCTTATATCCTGGCTTGGCACATCCAAGGGTACTTTTCAACTTGTACATCCACTTGCATGGCAAGGCATGCTTTCCACTAGACAAAGGAACCAAATCCCACATATTATTTTTTTGTAGTGAGTTATACTCTGACTGCATGGCCCTCTCCCACCAAGACTGATGATCACCTCTACGCATGGCCTCATCATAAGTAAGAGACTCACTAGCATCTGTCACCATAACATAATCCATAAAGGGCTCAAATGGCGCAGGTTGTCGTTTATCTCTTGTAGACCCGCCACCTCAAGGCTAGCTATGGAGCCTATACATCCTATGGAGTATTAGGGACTTGGGCCACTATAGCATCAACCACTACTATAAGTTGTCTAGCTGGTTGTATAGTAACAAGAGGCTCCTCTTGAAATATCACTATGCATACCTCAATGACATGCTCATGCTACTTATGTAATTTCTCCTCATGGAAAACAACATCATGGCTGAGGATAACCTTCCAAGCCTGTGGATCCCATAGGTGATAGCCCGTCTCACCTGCATCCCCTTAACCAAGAAAGATACATTTCTTAGATTTCGGATCTAGCTTATTGTGCTTGTCCTTGGGTACATGGTAGAAAGCCTCATAACTAAAGACACACAAATGAGCATATGAGGGAGATTTTCTAGACCATACCTCTTCTATAACATGATAGGCAAGATCAGTACATGTGAGGACCAATTTATCCCTTGTACGGTAGTAGTAATTGCCTCAGTCCAAAAATATTGTGGTAAGCCTACCTCACTAAGCATATTGTGAACTTGCTTCTAAATTGTCCTACTTATGCACTTAGCCATACCATTCTAGGGTGGGGTGTATGGGGCAATCAAGTGATGCTTAACACCCCTCTCATCACAAAACTACTCAAAGGATTTAGAGAAATACTTACCCCCATTATTTGACCTTAGGCATTTCAGCCTATACCCAAATTGGTTCTCAATCAAAGCAAGCCAACTGGAGCCCTAAGAGAGACACCAAGAAAACGGGGTTTTTACTACAAGAAAATCTATCTTATACTATCAACAACCATCTTTTTCATGTTTGATATGATCACAATAAAGAAAAATAAAACCACGAACAAGAAATTTTCACGTAGCTTCATAGAAAAAAATTCTCCCATAGCTTTAGCTTTAACAAAATCCATCATGCTCTTCATATTCTTCATAGAATTCTTTGATAGACTACAAAAACACAAAAGAATAATCCACTTTGAATGAAAAACTATCACATATGATTCATCTTCAAAGATTACATGGCTTTCTCTCACAATCTCTCATAGATAGATACATTATTTGGCATAGAATTGGCTATATATATATATATATATATATATATATATATATCAATAGTACATCATATCCTTACTACAATACTCAATAATCACTCGCAATAACCATTCATTGGTCATAAATACCCCTCCCAAGAGGTGTGTCTGATTTGAAAGATCACCAGAGCCACTACAGTGACTCTTCACAGCTCACTATTGTCACTTCACTCCAATCTTCTCTTAAGTCTTCAACAGCTACTTCTTCTACTTCCTTGAGCTCTTTTGAACTTGTATTCATCTCTTTTTAAGACTAGAAAGCTTTCCCAAAATCACACCCTCTTCCAACATAACATTTTTGGAAGCATGCAGAATAGAACAGAACAAGAATAGAGGCTCTACACACAGAAGCTCATTAGAGGGTTACAGAAGGTCAAGAAAAAGCATCTATCTCAACTAAAACCAAACATAACAAAACATAAGGAAAACAAAAGCTATCAGGACCAAACAAAATCTCAACAGAATCTAATAGAACATCATAGAACCTCACATATCTACTGAAAAAATCATGAACTTATCAAAATCATTCCATTCTATCTACAAGACTCTCAAACCACTTCTAAATCAATCAATCATTATGTAAAATCAACCATTCAACCCTCAAAAACAACAAAAATCAACCAAAAAACACATATCATTTTAGCAGTCAACATATTCCCACACTTTATAAGGGAGAATCCTCGCAACCTAGGAAAACATTCAGATCCTTCTCATCAGGAATTTGCAGATGTCCCGTGAGATACATAAAAGATAATAACTGGGTTTCATGTGAAACTAGCTCATCCACGAATCTATCAAAGGCACCTCTCGGCAAATTTGCAGACCATAAATTTGACCACCCATCTTCTAGAGGTTCCAAATCCACATTTCTTAAGAAAATGTACAAGAAGGTAAACCTCTATTGATTATACTTAATCCAAAAGGAGGGGGGAGGTGACACCAATTCAGCATAATGAGTAGAGTCATCCTACACATAGTTTATTCACTCTACTGAAGGCATTCTACCTTAGCAAAAAACCCATGACACAGCTTAGCCTTTTATTGCAACTCGTCAAGCTCCTCTTTAGAAGATAAGATAGAAGAAACTACAAGAGCTAGAGGAGGAATAGAGAGAGTAGCAATTTTCTGGTTAAGCTCTTCAATAAGCTTCTTCTGGGATTCAACAGTGTCTTGGAAATATTGCAATTGACCCTCACAAGTACCCAACTTACGAGTTGACTCTATCATGTCCTCAAGAGCTGCATTCTTTTCTTTGGTTAAAGACACATTCTTAGCTTCCAAGGTAGCTACTTTAGTTTCAATCTCTTTGATTTGGGGTGTTTGGAAATCCATCAAAGCAGTAGCTTCAGTCATCTGTTTATTGCAATGAAGTATAAACCCCCATGTAAATAGACTAAAGATAGGAATTAAGGGAAGTCTCCAATGTAGACTGAACACTAGAAATCAACTAGAAAAGCAGAGATCTAGTGAGCGTCATGTATAAAGAAGAGGAATTCTACTTATATAGTTGTCCATCCGAGTGGGCAGCAAATAAATTAGGACAAGGCAAGAAGGAAGGGAGGGAACTGCTCAAAAGAGGATGGGTAGTGTCCTGGATAGGAGGATCTACAACAACTAAGATTGAAGAGGGACTAGACAGTCCTATGGTACATCTACGTTTAGTTAGAAAAAATCCGGAAGAGGGGAATCATCCTCTGAATCTGTCTTTGCTTTTCTTATGGGGTCAAGGGCTAAAATTTGGTAGTATCTATTTTCATTAGTTTCGGGTTGGTTTCTTCTTTGATTGGGGCAGGGTTTCATTGGCAAAGCCTTAATTCTTCTCGATTTTCTTACTTCCTCCCAAATAATCTATTATCACACTAGATGACTTGCATAATATAATCATTGAGTGTGTTTGCCTCAGGCATAGTGAGCATGAGATCCATGATGTCATCTCGAAGACCCCATCTCAATTGGCTGATAAAGTACTCCTCATGCCAAGTGAGGTCATAGATTAATTGCCTAAATTTAGATGCATACAGAGGTAGGGTGGTTACCTTGTTGTAGCTTCCCAAGTTTTGTTTCTATTAGTTGACGAATGTTTGCATCTCCAAATGTGAAAGTAAGGGAAGAGGAGATGGAACAGAAGAGGCAGAGGCTACTTTAGAAGAGGCAGAGGCTACTTTAGCATCTGGCATGCCACCAATAAGAGAGAAAAAAGTAATAATTTTTTGAAGAAAGACACCATAAGAAACATTAGTTTCTTGACCCTTTCTGAATCTCTAAAAATATTGATCCATCTTGGCCAACATGAATGCAGCCCAATTAAACTTGGCTCCCTCAAGGATCCGAGCAAACGTAGTGAAAAGCTCCTTGGATAGACATTTGGAAGCCGACTTTCCAGACATTAAACTATCTTGGAGGAACTGGCATAGTTGCTTCCACATCGGAGAGGAGATATGAGCAATAAAAACCCCATAACTTGTAATAACTCTGTTGGACACCAAAGGGGTAGATGTCTCCTTCTGAAGAAGTGAAAGGATCTTCTTGGTGGTCAACAACTGATTGCCACTAGGTAAAAAGGAAGTTGAAAGAGGAAAGCATAACGCTTCACTAATATTGGCCGTGGATAGGCAGAAGCAACAACGGTCATAGACCAAACTAGACTGTTTTTTGTATGACGCCATGAAAGAGTAGCAAAGCTTGTTATCCACTAGTGGAAACTTAAGCACTAAAAATTAATGGAGACCAACACAACAAATAAAATCTGCCTCCAAGAGAAGGGAACAGTCATGCAATAGAGGAGTTTCATTAATGGGTTGAATCGAGACAAGCTATAGAGAGTGGGTCATGGTGGAGAGGGAACCACAAAGATTGGAAGCTCTTTGGCAAGATACGGAGGAAGCATGTCAATCCTCCTAGCCCCAACCACCTCCCCTTCCAATGATAACCCCAAGGACAACCTAGCCACCCTCACGAACAACCTAGTTGCACTTTTACAGCTAAGCCCAGTCTTGAAAATTTGGCCCCTATCCTTGAGGAGACCCTTGAACCTGGCCTTTTGGATTCTAATTTTTTAATTCTCATTTGCCACTTTGTAAATGGAAATGAAAATGCAACAAGAAGAAAAAAAGAAAGATTCTCATATGTATTGCTATACTTGTTGACACTTAATTGATGGTATGGTCTTTCTTGAGTACAAAAGCCTCTAAAACATTTTCCTTTCTTTTGAGAAAAATATCTATGTCTATAATTGTGAAAAGGCTAGCATTTTGATTATAATTGAAGTGTTTATCATGTGCTATGAACCCCATGAAGGTCACCATCAAAAGAAGAAGGCACCTCCCTCGGCCGAAGGGCCCCACTTTTCTTGGTATTGACCTTTGTGTGCATTGAATATCATATGGGTCACCACCGAGTGAGAGAGGCAGTTCCCTCCTAGAACAATGATCCCCATATCCCTTTGTCATGACCCTTCAAGTGCAGGTTAGTTTATTTTGTCTATAATTGAAATATCTATCATATGTGGTGAATCCCATGAGGGTGATCACCAAGCAAAGGAGGCCTCTTCCTAGACTGAAGGACCTGTAATGTGTCCCCTAGTATCATCCAGGACACGTCTTAGCAGTCCATCGAAAAGGATGTCTAGAAAACTCTGCCCGACACTCCCATGGAATGTTACGGGTTTTGCGATCTAGGTCTTTCCGCATCTGCCACGTAGCGGAAGTATCCTGGCCGTTCCCACTTAGGATCGATCGAAATTAGGGTTTTTCTGATTGGTCATTAGCTAACGGCAACTAGCGTCAGACCCGAGCGAACTACTTTACGCAGAAACGCCAGGCCCGAAGTGGATTCACACTGCACTTGGTTCAAGGAGAATGGGAAACGAGAGGGATACAAAGCTCAACCTCACTGCCATAAGGCATAGTCCCATTCTGTTCCCCTAAAACAGCGTAAATCGGGTAAGACATAACTCTAGGTCATCATTCTCGTTATTCGTTTTGATGATGATGATCATCCCGCTGTTCTTCAAGATTTTTGAGAAACGTTCCCGGCTAACCAGGACCACCCAACCGTAGGACGGTTGAGGATGGACCCATGGTCCATCCTCCGCACTTTCCTCGGTTTGTTTTAGTTATGTAATTATCTAACACATTAATTTGACATATAACAATCAGCTTCTTTAATTAACCCTGTTAAGCATTGGTTCCTTCACGTAATCTTATCACGTGACATAGAAAAACAATATCAAGAAAGTTCTTTTAACATTTCATCATTTTATCTTTGAAATACAAGGAGTTCCGCCCGTAGGCTTGTCCATAATCCACCCGAAGGCTATCCAGTAATCCCCAGGGATCACTATTCCAAGCTTCCGCCCGTCAACTAATATGCGGGCCTCGAGATCCAATCCCGAGTCACGTTAGCCTCTTGTGCAGGACCCGGAAGGCGAGGGATTTACGGCCAGAGCCCCCTAGCACCCAAGCGTCCTCCTGCTCCAAGTAGAGCTCAACGGAGAGACCTCTCGCAGCGGGTTTGGTCCACGTTTTCAGCGCGGTTAACAACCCCCTTGGTTAGAGTCAAGCAGGCAGTCGGGGGTAACTGAAGCTGCCTGTCCCTTCAGGCCTTTAACCTGAAGTATAGGTACTCATTTAATTTGTAATTCATAATTCAAACAGAGCCCTAAAATCTCTAGCAAGCACAAACATTTCGGTTAATCAACCGAGTTGTTTGGCAAACTGCTAAGGAAGTGTTCTTTCCTTTTGAGTGTATCAGCACTCGTTCCCAAGGTGTCTTGTAAATTGGCAAGATCTTTTACATTCCGGTCTAGGCCATACCCAACTTGGTTAACCCTAAAGTTCCTTAGATATGCTAGTTTCTGGTTTACAACTTTCCTTATTTAGAAGGATATCCAAAGATACGTCTTTTTGCAAGATAACTTGCGTAGGGATCTGCCATCCTTGATGAGGGTTTTTACCCTTTCTCCTTGTGAATCAATCACAAGACTAAATGATTTCGTGCTTGTTGTGCAAGTCCTGCGATGGAATAATCCGTTTAGATCCTTTAAGCTGACGTATGTCAAGCCTAGGGTTTCTTCTTTTAAGAACCTTAGGGACAAACCCTAGTTCCTTATCTTTATGAATTTATTGTCCCTACAGTAAGGAAAGTAGTCAAATGTTTAGGGTATGAATGTTTCTATGTTTAGATTGGTTCAGTTATCTTTTGGAAGGTAATATTAATCGTCTTGTCACGGTTTTGCTATCCTTGTGACAATTTACTTTCCAGTCAATACAGTTTAATTTAACTTCCGTTTTCCTTAAAGATGAACTCATGCCAAATAACAACATTTGCCTTGCTAAGATGTGCAATTAGCAAAGATAACTTCCTAGTAATTTGAGCATCGAAAGAAACCCTTCATGAATTTAACCATTTACAATGATTTGTTGCGAAAGGAAAAAGACTAATGGTGCAAGATATAATTTCTACACCTTAGGATTTAACTAAAATATACTATTAGCTCGTAATTTATAATGCTTGATGCAATTTGAAGAAAACTAAGTTCTATACATTATCATTCATAAGCTAAACTCCTTCGTTACAAATAACTCGAACAAATATATCCTATCCTTAACAATTTCTCTTTGCATGATTGACTTCAAACAGAATTAAAGCCAAGAAGAAAAACCTGGTTTTGGGGTGAGATATCCACATGAATACCGGGAGATGACCCTCCCACGGCTACGCCTTGGACTTTCTTAGGAGGCATCGCAATTGTAGTCCTTCAAACCTAGAAGAAGCTTTACAACTTCTCCTTAGAATTCCACCGTCGCTCCCTTGCACCATTCGTCAAAGTAGTTTTGGAAGGCTCCCCCCTTGAATTTGAGAATTCGAAAGGGTGTTTTAGAAGCTTTTACAACTAAGACCCATTGAAGCCATGGGGAAGGCTTAATGGCCTTTGTAAGCTCGCATGAACAGGAATAAAAAGGTGTGGAAAAGACACATGGTGTGGAAGCGAACTCCAAGGAAATATAGTAACCGCAAGGATTATAAGTGAGGTCGAAAGACCTTGGGTTAACTTGGAGGGAAGGGGTTTCAATACGCCATAAGGTAAGGGCTAGGGAAGGATCTAACACGGAGGTGTTGTAGGCTTAAGGGATAAGAGGGTTGATAAGACACGGGGAAAAAAAGTAATAAGACCCTTAAGGTCTTCGTGCTTTTAGGGGGAGTGACTTCAAAGTGAAGGTAAGGGGTTTTTAGTACGAGGGTGAAATGGGGCTTAAAGGTTTTTAAAACCCGGGGGGGGGGGGGAAAAGAGGGCTTAGAGGGATTAAATCGGGGGAAAAAGGGGGTTTAGAGGGATTAAAACCTGGGGCAAAAGGGGGATTAGAGGGATTAAAACCGGGGGGGAAAAAGGGGGCTTAGGGGGCCCTAAGGGGAAATTTTTGGAGGGGGGAAAATAGGCAAAGGTGTGGAAAAGGGGGCTTAAGAAGGCCCCTTGGAAGCTTCCAAGGGCCTTCTAGAAGGCTTACGAAGGGCACGTGGGGGGTGGAGGCCGTCGACAGATGGCGACAAGGATAAGGTGGCTGGCGGCGATGTGGGCAGAGTCAGCTGGCGCAGCGCGGCTCTCTCCCCCTTCCTCCACACGGCACGGCACGTCACAGTCCTCCTTCCTCCACACGGTGATCTTCCACAGTCTGCCAGCCTCTTCTCTTCCCTCACCCCCTCACTTTTGGCATAGTGTCATGGCAGCAGCCTTCCGTCCTTCTCCTCATCTCTGGTCCCTCATTTAAATAGTGGTGGGGAGGGGGATCTTCTCTCCCCCACGTGTCATCACGCATGTTTCCCCCCCTCATTCCAAGCTCCACCAAGGAGCTTAATTGCTCCTTCTATTTCCCTCCCCTTCCAGCTTGTCAATCGGCTGGGGGGATAGGGGGGAATTTTAAAAAATTTTCATTTATCCAATTCGTTTTTTATTTGAGACAGTTCACGCGGAATATTACATTCTCTCCCCCTTGGAGGAATCGAGATGTCCTCATCTCGAGATAAACTGGGGATATTGATGGTTGAGAGAGCTTTCATCTATCCAAGTGGCATCCTCTTCGGGATAATCTTTCCACTGGACGAGGCATTCTCTCAGGGTTCTAGATCTTAACTGTCTCTCCCTAACGTCTAAGATTCTATCCGGCCTTAGTTCAAGGACTCCTTGACTAGGCATTACAATTTGTTGGTCATCAAGTACATGATTAGGGTTGGGTACATATTTTTTTAAGAGGCTGATATGGAATACATTATGAACCTTTAGGTTCTCAGGGAGTTGCAATCTATAAGCATTGGGTCCTAGGCATTTGAGGATTTTGTACGCGCCACAATACCTTGGACTTAGCTTCTTGCATTCTCCTAGGGATAGAGAACTCTTTTTAGGGCATACACGAATGAAGACCATGTCTCCTTCTTCGAAGACTCTATCTTGATGTTTCAAATCTACGTATGCCTTTTGTCTATCCTTGGCCGCTTGTATGTCTTGTCTTATTGACTTTATTTGATCATCCATGTCTTCCAACATCTGTCTTGACGCTTCAACTCTTAGGGTTGGATCAGAAAAGTTTAGGGGACTTCTGCAATCATGACCATATAATGCTTGAAAAGGGGTCATTTGAATGCTCTGCTGGTAAGAAGCATTGTAGGCAAATTCAACCAAAGGCAAGTATTGAATCCACCTCTTCGGCTCTCGATAGCAGTATGCCCTAAGCATATCCTCGATGATTTGATTTACTCGCTCTGTTTGGCCATATGTTTGGGGATGGTAAGCGGTGCTAAAACAGAGTTGAGTCCCAATAGCTTCAAAGATAGCTCTCCAAAAGTGTGATGTGAAGAGAGAATCTCGATCACTAATGATTCTTCTAGGTAACCCATGTAGCTTGAATATCTCCTTGATAAACAATCTTGCAATGTCGGAGGCTTTATAATTTGTCTTTACTGGAATCAGGTGTGCAACCTTGGTAAGCATGTCAACCACAACCATAATGGAATTGTATCCTCCTTAGACTTGGGGTAAGCCCACAACAAAATCCATACTGATGAATTCTCATTTCATTTGGGGAATGTCAAGCGGTTGCAGTTTCCCTGGCATCATGACATGTTCGGCTTTGATACGTTGGCAAGACAAACACTCAGTGACATACTTGAGAACGTCACCTTTAAGCCTCTCCCAATGATAGCTCTTCCTAATTGCATTATGAGTCTTAGCATAGCCAGGATGTCCTGCGAAAGGAGAATCATGAGCTTCCCATAATATCTTCTGCTTAAGTGACTGGCTTGTTGGTATACACAGCCTTGTTCTGTAGTAGACAAGTCCATTATCAATGGAAAATTCCTGATACTTAGCTTGCAACTTCTGATTCTGCTCCTTGGTAGATATTTCCTTTATCATTGTTTGGTAGGCCAAATCATGGCATGCTTCCTCTCTAGCTAGTTCAAGTATAGGGTTGTTTGGCATAGATACCTTTGTAGCCAGAGATCTGGCCGTTGATGGATTCTGAAAGATTAGGGAATTTAGAAATGCCTTGCGACGACTGAGTGCATCGGAAACTACATTCTCCTTTCCTGGTTGGTACTTGATTTCAAAATCATATTCCTCCAATACTTCAATCCACCGACCTTGTCTCATGTTGAGCTCGTTCTGGGTAAAAATCCATTTGAGAGTCTTATGATCGGTTACGAGAGTAAACTTGTTACCCAACAGGTAGTGTCTCCAAATCTTTAGAGCATGGATGACAGCTAGTAATTCCAGATCATGCGTGGCATAATTCTTTTCATGGCTCTTCAATTTTCTTGAAGAGTATGCTACTGGATGACCTTCCTGCATAAGTACACACCCCAAGACAAGAATGCTAGCATCAGTTACTACCTCGAATTCCATATTGAGGTCAGGAAGTTTTAGAATGGGTGTTGATACCAAACTTCACTTCAATTTGTCGAAGCTATTTTGTTCGGAAGTTGACCATGTAATGGAAGTCTGCTTCTTTAGTAAGTCTGTAAGAGGTGCTGCAATCAAAGCATAGTTTTTTATAAAGACCCTATACCATCCTGTCAATCCAAGAAAGCTACGTATCTCTTTGACAGATACTGGTATTGGCCATTCAAGCACATCTGTGACCTTAGCTGGGTCTACTGATATTCCTTCTCATGATACTATGAATCCCAGATATTCAATCTGAGGCTTGAAGAATGCACACTTCTTCATTTTTGCATACAGCTTATGAGACCTCATTGTCTCAAGGACAATCCGAAGTTGAGGTTCATGATCTTCTTCCTGTTTAGAATAGACTAAAGTGTCATCGAAGAAGACAAGCACAAAATCATCAAGATATGGTCTAAAGATATCTTGCATTAATCTATTGAAGGTGGCAGGTGCATTTGTAAGCCCGAATGACATAACCAGGAATTCAAAGTGCCCATATCTCGTATTCAAAGTGTGATGATAATCCAATCATTACATTCAGTTTGGGGAGAACAACGTTGTATTGCTTTTGTCTACAGGAACTGTGTAATAGTAGGGTTTTGGGTCATGAATCTTTAGGAATCGATAATTCATTGGAAGTTCAGGATACCCTTTTCGTTGGAATCCATACTTCTCATGGCGGCCCAACACTTTAATCCTGTCGGTTGGGATTACACGGGTTACTTCCTCATATACATATGAGTTCATTTCAACCCTCCGACCTTGAATATGTAAAGTCGAATTTACGTGAGCTTCCACAAAAATGAACAGCTTCACGACTTTCAAGTCTTCCAACCACTTGATCCTTTTTAGGTTGGTCTGTAGATAAGCAAACCGGTGGGCGGCTATATAGTAGATTCCTAAAGACCCCGTCCATCTTCGTTCTATGTATAAAGGTGATGGATTATAAATCTGCTCCAGGATGTTCATCATCCCAATTCTTTGTCTATAAAGCGGAGAATGCATTGCAGTCATAAACATGACCCGAAATACCAAAAACTTGTTCCACGCTTCATAATTCTGCAAGACAGCATTGAAGGTGAGAAAATGTTTGGACAGCAACAATTTCTTTACTTCATTTTATTGAGATCTCATAAAAACAATTCCGTTGTTGGTCAGCTCTGATACCAACTGTAACGTGTCCCCTAGTATCATCCAGGACACGTCTTAGCAGTCCATCGAAAAGGATGTCTAGAAAACTCCGCCCGACACTCCCATGGAATGTTACGGGTTTTGCGATCTAGGTCTTTCCGCGTCTGCCACGTAGCGGAAGTATCTTGGCCGTTCCCACTTAGGATCGACCGGAATTAGGGTTTTTCTGATTGGTCATTAGCTAACAGCAACTAGTGTCAGACCTGAGCGAACTACTTTACGCAGAAACGCCAGGTCCGAAGCGGATTCACGCTGCACTTGGTTCAAGGAGAATGGGAAACGAGAGGGATACAAAGCTCAACCTCTCTGCCATAAGGCATAGTCCCATTCCATTCCCCTAAAACAGCGTAAATTGGGTAAGACATAACTCTAGGTCATCATTCTCGTTATTTGTTTTGATGATGATGATCATCCCGCTGTTCTTCGAGATTTTTGAGAAAAGTTCCCGGCTAACCGGGACCACCCAACCGTAGGACGGACCCATGGTCCATCCTCTGCACTTTCCTCGGTTTGTTTTAGTTATGTAATTATCTAACACATTAATTTGACATATAACAATCAGCTTCTTTAATTAACCATGTTAAGCACTGGTTCCTTTATGTAATCTTATCACGTGACATAGAAAAACAATATCAAGCAAGTTCTTTTAACATTTCATCATTTTATCTTTGAAATACAAGGAGTTCCGCCCGTAGGCTTGTCCATAATCCACCCGAAGGCTATCCAGTAATACCCAAGGATCACTATTCCAAGCTTTCGCCCGTCAACTAGTATGCGGGCCTCGAGATCCAATCCCGAGTCACGTTAGCCTCTTCTGCAGGACCCAGAAGGCGAGGGATTTACGGCCAGAGCCCCCCCTGGCACCCAAGTGTCCTCCTGCTCCAAGTAGAGCTCAACGGAGAGACCTCTCGCGGTGGATTCGGTCCACGTTCGCGGCGCGGTCAACAACCCCCTTGGTTAGGGTCAGGCAGGCAGTCGGGGGTAACTGAAGCTGCCTCTCCCTTCAGGCCTTTAACCTGAAGTATAGGTACTCATTTAATTTGTAATTCATAATTCAAACAGAGCCCTAAAATCTCTAGCAAGCACAAACATTTCCGTTAATCAACCGAGTTGTTTGGCAAACTGCTAAGGAAGTGTTCTTTCCTTTTGAGTGTATCAGCACTCGTTCCCAAGGTGTCTTGTAAATTGGCAACATCTTTTACATTCCGGTGTAGGCCATACCCAACTTGGTTAACCCTAAAGTTCCTTAGATATGCTAGTTTCCGGTTTACAACTTTCCTTATTTAGAAGGATATCCAAAAATGCGTCTTTTTGCAAGATAACTTGCGTAGGGATCTGCCATCCTTGATGAGGGTTTTTATCCTTTCTCCTTGTGAATCAATCACAAGACTAAATGATTTCGTACTTGTTGCGCAAGTCCTGCGATGGAATAATCCGTTTAGATCCTTTAAGCTGACGTATGTCAGGCCTAGGGTTTATTCTTTTAAGAACCTTAGGGACAAACCCTAGTTCCTTATCTTTACGAATTTATTGTCCCTACAATAAGGAAAGTAGTCAAGTGTTTAGGGTATGAATGTTTCTATGTTTAGATTGGTTCAGTTATCTTTTGGAAAGTAATATTAATCGTCTTGTCACGGTTTTGCTATCCTTGTGACAATTTACTTTCCAGTCTCAATACAGTTTAATTTAACTTTCGTTTTCCTTAAAGATGAACTCATGCCAAATAACAACATTTGCCTTGCTAAGATGTGCAATTAGCAAAGATAACTTCCTAGTAATTTGAGCATCGAAAGAAACCCTTCATGAATTTAACCATTTACAATGATTCGTTGGCGAAAGGAATAAAAATAATGGTGCAAGATATAATTTCTACACCTTAGGATTTAACTAAAATATACTATTATAGTAAATGGATAATCTTGCTCGTAGTTTATAATGCTTGATGCAATTTGAAGAAAACTAAGTTCTATACATTATCATTCATAAGCTAGACTCCTTCGTTACAAATAACGCGAACAAATATATCCTATCCTTAACAATTTCTCTTTGCATGATCGACTTAAAACAGAATTAAAGCCAAGAAGAAAAACCTGGTTTTGGGGTGAGATATCCACATGAATACCGGGAGATGACCCTCCCGCGGCTACGCCTTGGACTTTCTTAGGAGGCATCGCAATTGTAGTCCTTCAGACGTAGAAGAAGCTTTACAACTTCTCCTTAGAATTCCACCGTCGCTCCCTTGCACCGTTCGTCAAAGTAGTTTTTGGAAGGCTCCCCCCTTGAATTCGAGAATTCGAAAGGGTGTTTTAGAATCTTTTACAACTAAGACTCATTGAAGCCATGGGGAAGGCTTAATGGCCTTTGTAAGCTCCCAGGAACGGGAATAAAAAGGTGTGGGAAAGACACAAGGTGTGGAAGCGAACTCCAAGGAAATATAGTAAATGCAAGGATTATAAGTGAGGTCGAAAGACCTTGGGTTAACTTGGAGGGAAGAGGTTTCAATACGCCATAAGGGAAGGGCTAGGGAAGGATCTAACACGGAGGTGTTGTAGGCTTAAGGGATAAGAGGGGTGATAAGACACGGGGAAAAAAAGTAATAAGACCCTTAAGGTCTTCGTGCTTTTAGGGGAAGTGACTTCAAAGTGAAGGTAAGGGGTTTTTAGTACGAGGGTGAAGTGGGGCTTAAAGGTTTTTAAAACCCAGGGGGGGAAAAAGAGGGCTTAGAGGGATTAAACCGGGGAAAAAAGGGGGTTTAGAGGGATTAAAACCGGGGGGAAAAGGGGGCTTAGAGGGATTAAAACCGGGGGGGAAAAAGGGGGCTTAGGGGGTCCTAAGGGGAAATTTTTGGAGGGGGAAAAATAGGCAAAGGTGTGGAAAAGGGGGCTTAAGAAGGCCCCTTGGAAGCTTCCAAGGGCCTTCTAAAAGGCTTACGAAGGGCACGTGGGGGGTGGAGGCCGTCGACAGATGGTGACAAGGATAAGGCGGCTGGCGGCGATGTGGGCAGAGTCAGCTGGCACAGCGGGGCTCTCTCCCCCTTCCTCCACACGGCACGGCACGTCACAGTCCTCCTTCCTCCACACGGTGATCTTCCACAGTCTGCCAGCCTCTTCTCTTCCCTCACGCCCTCACTTTTGGCATAGCGTCATGGCAGCAGCCTTCCGCCCTTCTCCTCATCTCTGGCCCGTCATTTAAATAGTGGAGGGGAGGGGGATCTTCCCTCCCCTGCGTGTCATCACGCATGTTTCCCCCCCTCATTCCAAGCTCCATCAAGGAGCTTAATTGCTCCTTCTATTTCCCTCCCCCTCCAGCTCATCAGTCGGCTGGGGGGATAGGGGGGAATTTTAAAAAATTTTCATTTATCCAATTTGGTTTTTATTTGAGACAGTTCACGCGGAATATTACATTATTTGAGACAGTTCATGCGGAATATTACATTCTCTCCCCCTTGGAGGAATCGAGATGTCCTCATCTCGAGATAAACTGGGGATATTGATGGTTGAGAGAGTTTTCATCTATCCAAGTGGCATCCTCTTCGGGATAATCTTTCCACTGGACGAGGCATTCTCTCAGGGTTCTAGATCTTAACTGTCTCTCCCTAACGTCTAAGATTCTATCCGGCCTTAGTTCAAGGACTCCTTGACTAGGCATTACAATTTGTTGGTCATCAAGTATATGATTAGGGTTGGGTACATATTTTTTTAAGAGGCTGATATGGAATACATTGTGAACCTTTAGGTTCTCAGGGAGTTGCAATCTATAAGCATTGGGTCCTAGGCATTTGAGGATTTTGTACGCGCCACAATACCTTGGACTTAGCTTCTTGCATTCTCCTAGGGATAGAGAACTCTTTTTGGGGTGTACACGAATGAAGACCATGTCTCCTTCTTCGAAGACTCTATCTTGACGTTTCAAATCTGCGTATGCCTTTTGTCTATCCTTGGCCGCTTGTATGTCTTGTCTTATTGACTTTATTTAATCATCCATGTCTTCCAACATCTATCTTGACGCTTCAACTCTTAGGGTTGGATCAGAAAAGTTTAGGGGACTTCTGCAATCATGACCATATAATGCTTGAAAAGGGGTCATTTGAATGCTCTGCTGGTAAGAAGCATTGTAGGCAAATTCAACCAAAGGCAAGTATTGAATCCACCTCTTCGGCTCTCGATAGCAGTATGCCCTAAGCATATCCTCGATGATTTGATTTACTCGCTCTGTTTGGCCATCTGTTTGGGGATGGTAAGCGGTGCTAAAACAGAGTTGAGTCCCAATAGCTTCAAAGATAGCTCTCCAGAAGTGTGATGTGAAGAGAGAATCTCGATCACTAATGATTCTTCTAGGTAACCCATGTAGCTTGAATATCTCCTTGATAAACAATCTTGCAATGTCAGAGGCTTTATAATTTGTCTTTACTGGAATCAGGTGTGCAACCTTGGTAAGCATGTCAACCACAACCATAATGGAATTGTATCCTCCTTGGACTTGGGGTAAGCCCACAACAAAATCCATACTGATGAATTCCCATTTCATTTGGGGAATGTCAAGCAGTTGCAGTTTCCCTGGCATCATGACATGTTCGGCTTTGATACGTTTGCAAGACAAACACTCAGTGACATACTTGAGAACGTCACCTTTAAGCCTCTCCCAATGATAGCTCTTCCTAATTGCATTATGAGTCTTAGCATAGCCAAGATGTCCTGCGAAAGGAGAATCATGAGCTTCCCATAATATCTTCTGCTTAAGTGACTGGCTTGTTGGTATACACAGCCTTGTTCTGTAGTAGACAAGTCCATTATCAATGGAAAATTCCTGATACTTAGCTTGCAACTTCTGATTCTGCTCCTTGGTAGATATTTCCTTTATCATTGTTTGGTAGGCCAAATCATGGCATGCTTCCTCTCTAGCTAGTTCAAGTATAGGGTTGTTTGGCATAGATACCTTTGTAGCCAGAGATCTGGCCGTTGATGGATTCTGCAAGATTAGGGAATTTAGGAATGCCTTGCGACGACTGAGTGCATCGGCAACTAAATTCTCCTTTCCTGGTCGGTACTTGATTTCAAAATCATATTCTTCCAATACTTCAATCCACCGACCTTGTCTCATGTTGAGCTCGTTCTGGGTAAAAATCCATTTGAGACTCTTATGATCGGTTACTAGAGTAAACTTGTTACCCAACAGGTAGTGTCTCCAAAGCTTTAGAGCATGGATGACAGCTAGTAATTCCAGATCATGCGTGGCATAATTCTTTTCATGGCTCTTCAATTTTCTTGAAGAGTATGCTACTGGATGACCTTCCTGCATAAGTACACACCCCAAGACAAGAATGCTAGCATCAGTTACTACCTCGAATTCCTTATTGAGGTCAGGAAGTTTTAGAATGGGTGTTGATACCAAACTTTGCTTCAATTTGTCGAAGCTATTTTGTTCGAAAGTTGACCATGTAATGGAAGTCTGCTTCTTTAGTAAGTGTGTAAGAGGTGCTGCAATCAAAGCATAGTTTTTGATGAAGACCCTATACCATCCTGTCAATCCAAGAAAGCTATGTATCTCTTTGACGGATACTGGTATTGGCCATTCAAGCACATCTTTGACCTTGGCTGGGTCTACTAATATTACTTCTCATGATACTATGAATCCCAGATATTCAATCTGACGCTTGAAGAATGCACACTTCTTCATTTTTGCATATAGCTTATGAGACCTCATTGTCTCAAGGACAATCCGAAGTTGAGGTTCATGATCTTCTTCCTGTTTAGAATAGACTAAAGTGTCATCGAAGAAGACAAGCACGAAATCATCAAGATATGATCTAAAGATATCTTGCATTAATCTATTGAAGGTGGCAGGTGCATTTGTAAGCCCGAATGACATAACCAAGAATTCAATGTGCCCATATCTCGTATTGAAGGCCGTCTTTGGAATATCTTCTTCCTTGATCCTTATCTGATAGTAACCTGACCTGAGATCAATCTTGGAGAAGAACTTTGCACCTTGAAGACAATCAAGAAGCTCATCTATTCTAGGAATAGGATACTTGTTCTTGACTGTTGATTGATTCAACCCTCGGTAATCAATACATAATCGAAGTGTCCCATCTTTCTTTTTCTGGAATAGTACTGGAGCTCCCCACGGTGAGTTGCTAGGCCAGATGTAACCCTAATCTAACAGTTTCTTGAGTTGTTCCTTCAACTCAATTGCTTCCGGTATGGACATTCTATAAGGTCTCTTTGCAATTGGTGCAGCTCCAGGCACTAGCCTAATCTCATGATCTACTTCTCTTTGAGGCGGAAGTTCGGTTAACGTCAACGTATTCCTTTAGCCAAGACGGTTCTTCATGAAACTCTTGCTTTTGATCTAACTTGTTGAGTTTGATCATGTAAATGGGTAATCCTTTTCTGACTCCTTTTATGATCCGAGATACTTTGGCTAATTGGATTCTTGGCACTCCTGCCTCACCTTGAGTTGTGACCAATTCCCTTTCGGAGTTTCGAAAGGAAACTTGATCCTTTCCACAGTGGATGTGGGCGTCGTTGGGCTTAAGCCAATCCATCCCGAGTAGACACTCATGGATACCTAAATTCATGACTCTGAATTTGACTGAAGTCTTCTTTCCTCCCAGAAAGAATTCCACCTTAGTAGTTTGCCTGGTACAAGTTACCTCACGACCGTTTGCCAATTCCACAAGCAGGGTAGGTGCTTCTACTGTGGCTATTCCTAATCTTTTTGCGCATGCTGGTGAGATAAAGGAATGTGTACTGCCACAATCAATCAAGGTTTTGAAATCTTTACCTTGATAGTCCGACGGTGTCTGAATCACCGAAAACTGGCGATTCTGCCCTTTTTTGTGTAAAGCGGCACGGACTGTCGCTTTTTCGAATTCAGCTTCCATAGTCGGATCTTCCTCTTCTTCTTCTTCGCATCTTTGCCTATTGGCAATGCAAGCGGTTCTTCCTCTTCCACGGGAAACGGCTCCTTGACCGCGGCTTGCACCTTGAAAAGGCGTTTGACGATGTCCTCCACTGAGCTTGGGACATTGCCTCTTGAAGTGACCAGGTTCGTTGCAGTGGAAACAACGGAGGTTTCGGCCATTACTTTGAGTAGGAACAAAGTTGTTGACGCTATTTGTCCTTGCTTTCTTCCTTTGTCCCTGATTGTGACCCTGAAGCCTCTTCATTTGAGGTCTGAATGCTCCTCTGTTCGGGTCACTATAGGACCAAGTTTTGTTACCCCTTGGTCTAGCTTGCACCTCCTGAATTATAGGCGCCGCTCGAATGAGTGCATCCTGAAGATCTGATGGACGCATAGATTCGAGATGGGTATTTACAGGTGGATTTAAGCCCGCACAAAATTTGGACACCTGTTGTGTCATGTCCATCTGTGGCGCATACTTTAAAAGTGAGACGAATTTAGAGTAGTATGCGTCAAGAGTGAGTCCTAGCTGTTTTAGCTCGTAGAACTCATTCATTTTCTGAGTACGATATGCATGTGGTAAATATCTTCCCTACACGGCTTTCTTCAACATCTCCCAGGTAACGGACCCCTCTGAAATCCCTTGATCCCTGCACCATTGCTTCCACCAAATTCTGGCTTTGCCGGTGAGCTTTAACTTGGCGACCATGGCCTGATTGTCAAGAATTGCGTGGTGGAGGGGGTTGCTCAAGATGCTGCGCCGAACACACACAGAATGCACAAGGAGAAGCTCACTCAAGAGACAAGAAGAGAGATGGAGGTCAAAACGTTTTCTTGCTGATTTCTTCTTCTTCCACACACTTTACAATGTACACAAAGTATAGATAAGATACAACATAAAAGGAAAGTGGCCTACTAAGTCAAACAATGCATAACCGACTACACTAGTCGACTGGCGCTATAACTATGCCAGCTGTAAATAGGTGTAACAACCTGAATATAATAAGTAATGAGTCAGTGGCCATGTGAGAGTCATAATGATCACCGACGTGCTAAGTGTAGATGTGTGGACCCATCTAACCAGGCGGTCCATCATCCATGTCCACATGTGTTGAGCTTGCCATCTCAACACTCCCCCTCAAGCTCAACTGTATCTCTACAACTCCAAGTAAGCTTCGAAACTTTTGAAGCTTCTCTGTACCCAATGCCTTCGTGAAGATATCAGCTATCTGATCCTGTGTGCTGACATACACCAAGTCAATCTCACGTGCTAGTACCTTCTCTCTCACAAAGTGGTAGTGTACCTCAATATGTTTTGTCCTGGCATGGAACACAAGGTTCCTAGCCAACTGTATACTGCTCATGTTGTCACAATAAATGACAACTGGACCTTCCACCTGCACATCCAAATCAGCCAGTAACTTTTGCAGCCATACTACCTCACATGCTGCAACAGCAGCACCTCTATACTCAGCCTCTGTACTCGACAAAGCAACTGTAGATTGCTTTTTGCTGCTCCAAGCAACTGCTGCACTACCAAGAGAGAACATGTATCCGCTGGTAGATCGTCTATCAGACATACTACCAGCTCAATCTGCATCTGTGTATCCAAACATCTGTACATCTGTACCTGCCTCATAGAAAAGCCCATAATGTAATGTGGACTTCACATATCTCAATATGCGTCTCACTGCATCCAAATGTGGCTTTCTAGGTACTTGCATAAACTGACTCACAAGACCAACAGCATAGCTCAAGTCTGGCCTTGTAATGGTCATGTAGATCAAACTCCCCACTATCCTCCTGAACATAGTAGGGTCTTATATCTCATCCCCAACATCAGCACTCAGCTTTACATTCTGCTCCAACGGGACTGAAAGTGGTTTGCATGCAGTCATACCATACTTGGACAACATATCCAAGCCATACTGTCTTTGGAACAGCCATATACCATCATCACATCTGATCACCTCAATGCCAAGGAAGTACCTTAGCTCACGTAAATCCTTCATCTCAAACTTCATCTTCAAATAGCCCTTGACTTCAGCAATCCCACTATCACTATCACCTGTAATAATCAAGTCATCCACATAGATGACTATGATGACCAAACCTGCATCTCCCTTTCTCACATAAAGTGAGTGATCAGCATCAGAAACATAAAAGCCAATATTGACAAGATACTCTCTGATCTTGTCAGACCATGCTCTTGGTGCTTTCTTGAGCCCATAGAGTGCCTTCTTCAACCTGCACACATACGTGGGATGCTCTAAATCTTCATAACCTGTTGGCTGATCCATATACACTTCTTCCTGCAAATCACCATGCAAGAAGGCATTCTTTACATCCATTTGCTGCAACCTCCAACCTTTGGCTGCTGCCAAAGCAATCACACATCTGACAGTTGCCATCCTAGCAACTGGACTGAAGGTTTCATCATAATCTATGCCATATGTTTGGGCATAGCCTTTTGCAACCAGCCTAGCTTTGTACCTGCTAATAGAACCATCTGCATTGTGATTAATCTTATAAACCCACTTACATGCAATATCTTTCTTTCCCTTTGGCAATGATACTAGATCCCAAGCCTTATTGGCCTCTAATGCAGCCATCTCCTCATCCATTGCTGCATCCCAATGAGCATGACCAACAGCCTCCTCAAAACATGTGGGCTCAACATCCTCGACTAGTTTCACCATATAAGCATAATGGTGAGCTGCATAATCCTCAAAACCAAATCTTTTAACAGGGTATCTCACCCTGCTAGACTTGCGTACCACTGGATCACTCAATGGAGTCTTTGCATTAACACGTGCTCTCTGCACACCTGGAGTCCTCACTGAAGGAATGCCAAGCTCATCATCCAAGCTCTCTGAGCCACTGGAGTCTCCATCAAGAACTGCATCAATGCCTTTTGACACTTTATTCTTTCCTTTGTCTTTACCTGTAGTGCTACTAGATGCACTCGAAGATGTAGAGGTACTCCTTAGTCTCCCAGACCAAGGACTACCAGATGATGTCTCTAGTCCACTAAGAGTCCGTGATTCTTGCCTTTCAGCCTGCACATGAGTGTCATGATCATCATCAACATCCAATGCATCACCACTAGATGCATACCAACTGCTCATTTCATCAAAGATGACATCCCTGCTCACTCTGAACTTACATGTGATAGGGTTGTAACAGCGATACCCTTTTTGCTCTAAAGAGTATCCAATAAAGATACACTTTTCAGCCTTTGGATCCAGTTTCTTCCGCAACTCATCTGGTACATGAACATACGCAATGCAGCCAAACACTTTCAAGTGTGAAACATCAGGCTTCTTACCTGTAAAACATTCTTCGGGGGTCATACCATGAACTGCAGCTGTGGGAGTTCTGTTCATAATATAAACAGCAGTATGAACAGCCTCAGACCAAAAATGCTTAGGCATATTCTTTTCAGCCATCAAGGCGCGTGCAACTTCTGCAATATGCCTGTTTTTCGTTTCTGCAACCCCATTTTGCTGTGGGGTATACCTGCATGTGAACTGTCTCTTTATCCCATGAGACCTCAGAAAATCACTGAACTCATTTGAGAGGTACTCTCCCCCTCCATCTGACCTCAGGCACTTTACTTTCAAGCCTGTTTCTCTTTCAGCTGCAGCCTTGAAAGTTCTAAAGTGCTCAAAATCTTCACTCTTTTCCTTCATAAAATATACCCACAGCTTTCTAGAACAATCATCAATGAATGTGACAAAGTATGAACTGCCTCCAAGAGATACATTTTGTGTAGGCCCCCAAATGTCTGTATGCACAACATCAAGGATATTTCTGCTTACATCTCTGTCATGTGAAAAGGGTTGTCTTGCCTGCTTACCAAACTGACATGCTTCACATACCTTGTGAAATTCTACAACTTTAAATGTAGGCAAACCTGTAACCAACCCTTTGGACTGCATTAATTTCAGCCTTTGTACATTGGCATGTCCAATGCGTTTGTGCCAAATTTCAATGTCTGCAACAACACCTTTTCCTTTGGCATACATAGCCGCATTCATAGTAGGAATTCCAGCATCTAGAGTGAACATACATCCAACTCTACTTCCCTTTGCTACCAACCTGCACTTGTCATTGAAGTCTTCTACAAAGCAGCCCTTTGCATTAAATCTGACTTGCAGCCCTTGCTCTACCATTTGACCGACTAACACCAAGTTCTTTGTAATAGATGGTACATGTAATACATCTGAAAGACTCTTTGTCTTACCATCATGCAAGGACAAGGGAACTTTTCCAATGTGTGAAATTGGGTGGCATGAGTCATCACCCGTCTGCACATAACCTGCATTCTGCAAATCCTGCATCTCTCCAAACCATTCTGCATGGCTGGTCATATGATTGGATGCACCTGAATCAACATATCAAACATCTTCATGTGTTCCCTTTCCTGTAACAGCATTCAGCATATGCTGCATAACGAACAAACGTTCATTTTTGTCTTCATTCTGTCGTGAAGACGATGCATAGTTTCCTTGCTGCAACTTACCACTGCGGATATCATCTCTCTTAGCATAACATTGGGCTGCAATATGACCTGTTTTGCCACAGTAGTGGCACACAATACCAGAGTTGTTAAAACCTCTGTTCTGCCATCCACCTCTTCCTCTAAATCTCCCCCTGCCTCTAAAGTTACCACGACCTCCCGAAACCTGCATATTGCCAAATTGCTGATTCAATCTGTTTTGCTGGTTGTCACTACCACGTCATGTACCACGGCCTCTTGAAGAGAACCTGCCACGTCCCCTTCTAGAACTGGAGTAGAAAGCTTGGACCTGTTCACCACTTCTTTCAGATGTCTCACTCTGCACGTTGATCTCTTCAGTGATCATAAGGGAGACCAATTCATCGAAATCTGGAAATGGCTTTCTGACATATACGGAAGTTACAAAAGACTTCCAAGCCTTTTCATTGTTAAGTCCACCCAAGGTAGACGACACCAAATCATCATCATCGGGCATTGCATCAATCGCTGCCAATGCATCTGCAATGCTTCTTACTTTCAGTGCATACTCATTGATAGACATCTTCCCTTTCTTCAATGTATTCAACTCTTGCTTGAGTTGAATCTTTCGTGCCTTTGTATTTACAGAAAACATACTTTCAAGTATGGTCCAAGCTGCATATGCATTCTCTGCATTTCTAATGTGTCCCAGCATGTTATTGTCAATTACTGCAGACAACCAATACATGACCTTCTTGTCTTTTGCATTCCATTCCTTTCGTGCCTTTGTCTCTTCTACAGTTGGAGGATCACTCACCTCCGGCTCCTTTTCTTCACCTGAAACGAACTCGTAGAGGCCTTTTCCAATAAGGAAGTTCGTGACACGAAACTTCCATGATGGGTAGTTGTTCTTGTCGAGCTTCTCAATGATGGGGCTTCCACTGTTCTCTGCCATTATCACAAAACTAATACCAAACAGCAAGCAAATCTTCTGCAACCCTTGACCTGTAGTGCACAGCAATACACCAGACAGCCTTTTTTACTGTCTGCTCAACAATACATGCAATCTGCAACCAGTTTGCAGATAAACCTTGTGTTTACTCACTGATAAACACCTTTGAACTTACAGATCTGAAATCTGTAACCTGCACACCCACGTTCGGTCAATACAGTCGAAGTCACAGTGTACCCCGAAACTGCTGTCCGCAACCTTGCGGCTCTAAAACGGGCCCTGAAACGGCCTCAAATGCCCAAAATCTCTGTAGGAATGCCCTAAAGGGCTCATCTGCAGAATACACAGCGCTCTTCGCGCACACCAAATCTCACTGCAATCTGAGATTTTTGCTCTGCCCTGCTTCCGGTGCCTCCACAGGCACTATCCAAGAGGAGTGGAAGAATGGGAGAGATTCTTACCCGTAGCTTGCTTGCTCAAACCTTGCTTCTTCTCCTTCACTTCAACCTTCGAAATCAGCCTCTCTCAATGGCGCGGCTCTGATACCATGTCAAGAATCGCATGGTGGAGGGGGTTGCTCAAGATGCTGCGCCGAACACACACAGAATGCACAAGGAGAAGCTCACTCAAGAGACAAGAAGAGAGATGGAGGTCAAAACGTTTTCTTGCTGATTTCTTCTTCTTCTTCCACACACTTTACAATGTACACAAAGTATATATAAGATACAACATAAAAGGAAAGTGGCCTACTAAGTCAAACAATGCATAACCGACTACACTAGTCGACTGGCGCTATAACTATGCCAGCTGTAAATAGGTGTAACAACCTGAATATAATAAGTAATGAGTCAGTGGCCATGTGAGAGTCATAATGACCACCGACGTGCTAAGTGTAGACGTGTGGACCCATCTAACCAGGCGGTCCATCATCCATGTCCACATGTGTTGAGCTTGCCATCTCAACACTGATTGGTAGGTGCAGTACCAGCTGCTTCAAAGTAATCCTCCATGGACTCAATCCAAATTTCAGCATCAGCCTGGACGAATCTGCCTCTCCCGTCAAACTCGGGTAGCTTTATCTGCTTGAGGAGGAACTTCTTCTCCTGGGTCACAGCAGTACTTGATGTAGGAGGCGAATTTGGAACCTGTACCTGGGGTTGTGCCTGGATAAAAGTTTTCTTAACGTTATTATATGATAATCGATGATAGCTTATCTTTCATTTTTAGTTCAGCTATCTCGTAAATAATGAAGCTACTTAACTTTTTAACAACTCTTATGCACAGCAAGGTATTGATAAAAAGAAGTCTTTATTTGTATTTACATGGGCATAGCCTTATACAATCTTTCGTGTGATGATAATCCAATCATTACATTCAGTTTGGGGAGAATAACGTTGTATTGCTTTTGTCTACAAGAACTGTGTAATAGTAGGGTTTTGGGTCATGAATCTTTAGGAATCGATAATTCATTGGAAGTTCAGGAAACCCTTTTCATTGGAATCCATACTTCTCATGGCGGCCCAACACTTTAATCCTGTCGGCTGGGATTACACGGGTTACTTCCTCATATACATATGAGTTCATTTCAACCCTCCGACCTTGAATATGTAAAGTCGAATTTACGTGAGCTTCCACAAAAATGAACAGCTTCACGACTTTCAAGTCTTCCAACCACTTGATCCTTTTTAGGTTGGTCTGTAGATAAGCAAACCGGTGGGCGGCTATATAGTAGATTCCTAAAGACCCCGTCCATCTTCGTTCTATGTATAAAGGTGATGGATTATAAATCTGCTCCAGGATGTTCATCATCCCAATTCTTTGTCTATAAAGCGGAGAATGCATTGCAGTCATAAACATGACCCGAAATACCAAAAACTTGTTCCACGCTTCATAATTCTGCAAGACAGCATTGAAGGTGAGAAAATGTTTGGACAGCAACAATTTCTTTACTTCATTTTATTGAGATCTCATAAAAACAATTCCGTTGTTGGTCAGCTCTGATACCAACTGTAACGTGTCCCCTAGTATCATCCAGGACACGTCTTAGCAGTCCATCGAAAAGGATGTCTAGAAAACTCCGCCCGACACTCCCATGGAATGTTACGGGTTTTGCGATCTAGGTCTTTCCGCGTCTGCCACGTAGCGGAAGTATCTTGGCCGTTCCCACTTAGGATCGACCGCAATTAGGGTTTTCCTGATTGGTCATTAGCTAACAACAACTAGCGTCAGACCTGAGCGAACTACTTTACGCAGAAACTCCAGGTCCGAAGCGGATTCACGCTGCACTTGGTTCAAGCAGAATGGAAAACGAGAGGAATACAAAGCTCAACCTCTCTGCCATAAGGCATAGTCCCATTCCGTTCCCCTAAAACAGCGTAAATCGGGTAAGACATAACTCTAGGTCATCATTCTCGTTATTCGTTTTGATGATGATGATCATCCCGCTGTTCTTCGAGATTTTTGAGAAAAGTTCCCGGCTAACCGGGACCACCCAACCGTAGGACGGACCCATGGTCCATCCTTCGCACTTTCCTCGGTTTGTTTTAGTTATGTAATTATCTAATACATTAATTTGACATATAACAATCAGCTTCTTTAATTAACCCTGTTAAGCACTGGGTCCTTCACGTAATCTTATCACGTGACATAGAAAAATAATATCAAGCAAGTTCTTTTAACATTTCATCATTTTATCTTTGAAATACAAGAAGTTCCGCCCGTAGGCTTGTCCATAATCCACCCGAAGGCTATCCAGTAATCCCCAGGGATCACTATTCCAAGCTTCCGCCCGTCAACTAGTATGCGGGCCTCGAGATCCAATCCCGAGTCACGTTAGCCTCTTGTGCAGGACCCAGAAGACGAGGGATTTATGGCCAGAGCCCCCCCTGGCACCCAAGCGTCCTCCTGCTCCAAGTAGAGCTCAACGGAGAGACCTCTTGCGGCGGGTTCGGTCCACGTTCCCGGCGCGGTCAACAACCCCCTTGGTTAGGGTCAGGCAGGCAGTCAGGGGTAACTGAAGCTGCCTCTCCCTTCAAGCCTTTAACCTGAAGTATAGGTACTCATTTAATTTGTAATTCATAATTCATACAGAGCCCTAAAATCTCTAGCAAGCACAAACATTTTCGTTAATCAACCGAGTTGTTTGGCAAACTGCTAAGGAAGTGTTCTTTCCTTTTGAGTGTATCAGCACTCGTTCCCAAGGTGTCTTGTAAATTGGCAAGATCTTTTACATTCTGGTATAGGCCATACCCAACTTGGTTAACCCTAAAGTTCCTTAGATATGCTAGTTTCCGGTTTACAACTTTCCTTATTTAGTAGAATATCCAAAAATACGTCTTTTTGCAAGATAACTTGTGTAGGGATCTGCCATCCTTGATGAGGGTTTTTACCCTTTCTCCTTGTGAATAAATTACAAGACTAAATGATTCCGTACTTGTTGTGCAAGTCCTGCGATGGAATAATCCGTTTAGATCCTTTAAGCTAACGTATGTCAGGCCTAGGGTTTCTTCTTTTAAGAACCTTAGGGACAAACCCTAGTTCCTTATCTTTACGAATTTATTGTCCCTACAGTAAGGAAAGTAGTCAAGTGTTTAGGATATGAATGTTTCTATGTTTAGATTGGTTCAGTTATCTTTTGGAAGATAATATTAATCGTCTTGTCACGGTTTTGCTATCCTTGTGACAATTTACTTTCGAGTCTCAATACAGTTTAATTTAACTTCCGTTTTCCTTAAAGATGAACTCATGCCAAATAACAACATTTGCCTTGCTAAGATGTGCAATTAGCAAAGATAACTTCCTATAATTTGAGCATCGAAAGAAACCCTTCATGAATTTAACCATTTACAATGATTCGTTGCGAAAGGAATAAGACTAATGGTGCAAGATATAATTTCTACACCTTAGGATTTAACTAAAATATACTATTATAGTAAATGGATAATCTTGCTCGTAATTTATAATGCTTGATGCAATTTGAAGAAAACTAAGTTCTATACATTATCATTCATAAGCTAGACTCCTTCGTTACAAATAACTCGAACAAATATATCCTATCCTTAACAACTTCTCTTTGCATGATCGACTTAAAACAAAATTAAAGCCAAGAAGAAAAACCTGGTTTTGGGGTGAGATATCCACATGAATACCGGGAGATGACCCTCCCGCGGCTACGCCTTGGACTTTCTTAGGAGGCATCGCAATTGTAGTCCTTCAGACGTAGAAGAAGCTTTACAACTTCTCCTTAGAATTCCACCATCGCTCCCTTGCACCGTTCGTCAAAGTAGTTTTTGGAAGGCTCCCCCCTTGAATTCGAGAATTCGAAAGGGTGTTTTAGAAGCTTTTACAACTAAGACCCATTGAAGCCATGGGGAAGGCTTAATGGCCTTTGTAAGCTCGCACGAACGGGAATAAAAAGGTGTGGGAAAGACACAAGGTGTGGAAGCGAACTCCAAGGAAATATAGTAACCGCAAGGATTATAAGTGAGGTTGAAAGACCTTGGGTTAACTTGGAGGGAAGAGGTTTCAATACGCCATAAGGGAAGGGCTAGGGAAGGATCTAACACGGAGGTGTTGTAGGCTTAAGGGATAAGAGGGGTGATAAGACACGGGGAAAAAAAGTAATAAGACCCTTAAGGTCTTCGTGCTTTTAGGGGAAGTGACTTCAAAGTGAAGGTAAGGGGTTTTTAGTACGAGGGTGAAATGGGGCTTAAAGGTTTTTAAAACCCGGGGGGGGAAAAAAGAGGGCTTAGAGGGATTAAACCGAGGGAAAAAGGGGGTTTAGAGGGATTAAAATTGGGGGGAAAAGGGGGCTTAGAGGGATTAAAACCGGGGGGGAAAAAGGGGGCTTAGGGGGCCCTAAGGGGAAATTTTTGGAGGGGGGGAAATAGGCAAAGGTGTGGAAAAGGGGGCTTAAGAAGGCCCCTTGGAAGCTTCCAAGGGACTTCTAGAAGGCTTACGAAGGGCACGTGGGGGTGGAGGCCGTCAACAGATGGCGACAAGGATAAGGCGGCTGGCGGCGATGTGCGCAGAGTCAGCTGGCGCAGCGCGGCTCTCTCCCCCTTCCTCCACACGGCACGGCACGTCTGATGCCAGGAGGCCTATTTCACGGTGGATTCCGTGAGGTTTTACGGTGGATTCCGTAAACTTAGATGACCGGGGCTCATACACAAAGAGGATTCTTTGTGCGAGAAGTTGATGGGGATGCCTGTCCTTTTCGGGCATTTCATTAATTTAGTGTGTACATGGGTGATTCCATAGCGGGTGATTCCGCAAAATACATATTAAATTAATAAACGTTTATGAGTTTAGAGTGCGCACTCGTAATAAATTAAGGTTAGGATTTATTTCTAACCAGTTGATTTATTTATATAGCTGAAGACTGCTAGGTATTCACTTTTGTCGGTTTAATTGTATTATTTTACTAACGGTTGTGAATGCTTCAGTTGATGTGTAGAGATAGCAGCAGTGGCGGAGGAAAGCATTGGAGTCTAGCGAGTATTCAATCTTTGGATTATATTTTGATAGGCGCCACGCCTATATTTTGTCATGTCTATCGAGACATCGATTATTTATTATTATTTTGTATGCGCCTATGCGCATGGATATGTTATTTCTATTTGGACATTGAGATTGGGCGTGCCAGACTCTATGGGCACCGTCCATTAGCTTTATTTCCTATTTTTGTAGAAAGCAAACTCAAAAGCTAAAAGCTTGTCATATTTTTGTAAATTGGGCTATTATTGAGCATGAAGATGGAAATATACATAAAATACATGCTTTGTGAAGTGCTCACATAAGGCATGGGGGGAGATTGAACCCAATTGGTCTCTTGCTTCTTGTCGTTCATGCTTTTACATTGTTTTTTGTGCAAAAAGGTAGAGTTCATTGTTCTTGGGGACCTTCGGGGATTCACTACGTGAGCATACTGCGACCGATCTTCGCACCAGTGGTATCAGAGCGGAGCTGAGATCAAGAGCTTCCAATCGCTACCCATCTCAAGCAAAGGCGGAGCTCCTGGAATGATCGGGCTCTACAGTCAATCTCATCGCAAACCGTCGATACAGGCAGACTTCTGGCAATCAAGAACCCCTGTTTCTACTCTCAGATCGTGAAGGACCAGGCTGTACAGGCGGAGGACCACGCATTCATCTCCTTCATCAAGTCTTCAAAAACCAGTGAGCAAACTCATAAACCAACTTTTTTCAAAGCTTAATTGTTAAGCTTATAAGCTTTAAAAGAAGCTTGAAGCTTCAAATTCCTCATCGTGGTACAAGAGGAGGTCTCCGCGTTTTTCGCGACGTCAAAAAACGCCCCCCCCCCACGATTGTGCCGTTTACTGATTGCAAAGCCCCCCCTTATTAAGCTTAATCTATTAAGCTTAATTCATTAAGCTTAATCAAGTTCCATAAGGCAAGCAAATCACCAAACTCCGGGTCCTACGCACCAAAAATCAAGTCCTGCAAGTCGACTGGAATCAAGTCCTACAAGTTCATCAAGTCGGCCTAAGTTCTGCAAGTCTGCAACTCTGCAAGTCGGCTAAGTCTACAACTCTGCAAGTCATACTAGTCAACCGGAGTCAGAACTGACTAGTGCTCAAAACTCCTAGAAGGGTTGTTCCTGCGCAGAAACTCTGAACTGCAAAGTTGTTCGTGGCAAGGTATTCTACCCATCCACAGGTCCGCTGAAGTATTTTCAGCAAACGAAGAAGAAAATATCGTAGATTTTCTGAAATTTTGAGAAAGAAATACCCAAAAACACATAGCCTTGTAACCCCGAATTTGAGCTACGCTCATCCCGCTAACCTGATTTTGAGTGAGAAAGGTCTATTGAGTTTTACAGGATGACGACCCCACATATGGATGATCCTATGGCTGAAGACGACCTACCTGAGCCTACCATGGAACAAAAGCTGGATCTAATCATGCTGCAATTGGAAGAAGAACGAAGGGCTAGGAAAGCATTGCAAGCGCAATTGACAAAATTACAAAGAGAGTCTACCGACAAAGAAGAACCTCAAGCTGAAGATTTGATTCGACGTACCATCGACGCCACTCTTGAAGCTCAAACTATTTGCAAGGAATCAAAGATAAGTAAACGAAGTTTCAAATTTCGCACTTTCAATGGCATACGAGAAGGAAAGACTGTTTTATCATTCATTAGCCAGTTTGATGACTATTTCCATGAGGAAACCTATCCAGAAAAAGATAAAATCAAGTGTGTTACTAATCATTTGGTAGACAGAGCATCACTTTGGTGGACTGTAGTACGCAAGAGCATAGAATGTCCTGTTACTTGGGAAGATTTCAAAAAGAAGTTCATGCAGAATTTCCTTCCACCGCAATTTCATGAGAAGGCTATCAAGCAATGGGATTTACTTCAACAACGGGATCGTGAGCCTATTCCACAGTATACAGAGCATTTTTGGAATGCACTCCTACAGCTACGCATGCTTGAAGACGTACCAGAGATGACACATAAGCGGAAGTATATGTCTGGACTTCTTGGACATTACTACGCTGAAGTGAACATGTTCAAGCCTGCTACCCTTGAAGACGCCATCTCACTAGCTCACGACACTGAAGATAAGTTACGCGGTAGAGACAGACGACCACAGCAATTCCAAGCCAATGGTAATTATGGATCTAAACAATTCAATTCCAATTTTAGAAGGTTTAATCCAGGTCGTTTCTCTTCACCATCTTTCCGCAAGAATTGGCCTAAACCTCCTGCATTACCATCTAATGTCAATCCAAATCCTAAGCCTATTCCACAAGCAAATCCAAATGTACCCAGACTTCCAGCCATTGCAAATAATGTAACCAAAGCCAAGCCAATAGTATGCTATAAGTGTCACCAGCCTGGGCATCTCGCAGCAAATTGTCATTCAAAGAAGCCACCAGCACATATCAACTATCTTGGAGCCATGGATGAAGACGAGCATGAGGATATGCCTGATTTCACTGAAGATGAGGACGACACTACTACTATTTCCGACACATTACCAGGTATGCCTACTCCACATTCATTATTGACTATGAAATGTTTGGTGCATGGAAAGGAAAAGACTATCTTGCATGATGACAGTAGTACTCATGACTTTATTTCAGCAAAATTGGTAAAGGAATTAAAATTAGAGACTGTACCTACGCATTATCGCATAAAAGCTGCATTTTTAGGTACTAGGTATAATGGCACACAAGAAGTACAAGATTTAGAGATTCAAATTGGTTCATACATTGAAAGAAGAAATTTCTTAGTTGTTCCACTACAGTCAAGTGACATTATTCTAGGAATGCCTTGGCGACACCAGCATAATCCAAATATAGATTATTCCACGCACACAATGAATATTAATTTTCAAGGAAAATCTATTACATTATATGGTATGCATGCATCTAATATTTTTCCACTGCTTTCGCATACTCAAGAAAAACGTGCATTACGCAAGAGTACTAAATCATATCTCATTTGGGTGAATGAATTGCAAGCAAAGAAAAATCATATGCACCCTAGGCGTAAGGAATTTCTTGCATATTTTAAGGACTATTTTGCAGAAGACCTACCACCAGGTTTACCACCTTCATGTCCAGAAGACCATAAGATTGATTTGGTCCCTGGCACACAACCACCTTGCAAAGCACCATATAGGCACAATCAAATAGAGCAAAAAGAAATCCAGAGTCAAATTGAAGAATTACTAAATAGAGGTTTAATTCGACCTAGCAGTTCTCCATTCGGTGCACCTGTACTCTTAGTCAAGAAAAAGGATAATACCTATCGTATGTGTATTGACTACCGAGCTTTAAATAAGATCACTGTAAAGAATAGGTATCCTATACCTAGAGTTGATGACCTTATGGACAAACTGCAAGGATCTTCTATATTTAGTAAAATTGACCTTAAGTCTGGATATCATCAGGTGAGGCTAGATAAATCTGACATTTTTAAGACTGCATTCAGAACACAGTTTGGCCATTACGAATTCTTAGTCATGCCATTCGGATTGACTAATGCACCTGCCACCTTCAGTAGAATGATGAACCGTATCTTTTTGAAATATCAGTACTGTGTGATTGTTTTCTTTGATGATATTTTGGTGTTTAGTCAAAGTGAAAAAGAGCATTATGAGCATTTATCATTAGTTTTTCAATTACTGAAAGAAAATCAATTGTTTGCAAATCCTGAAAAAAGTGAATTCTTTAAGACATAAATTGAGTATTTAGGTCATATTGTATCATCTGAAGGAATTAAAGTTGATCCTAAGAAAATTGATCCAATATTGCATTGGCCTGTTCCTAAAAACGTGCATGAGTTACGCTCATTCCTTGGTCTTGCTAGTTTCTATAGGAAGTTTGTACGTAATTTTTCATTACTTGCTTTACCATTAACAAAACTTCTCAAGAAAGGAATTGTTTATCAATGGACTGAAACTCAACAGAAATCCTTTGACTTACTGAAACGTGCATTAACCAATGCCCCTGTTCTACAGTTGCCTGACTTTAATAGACCATTCTTTCTAGTTGTGACCGATGCTAGCGGATCAGGAATAGGAGCCATACTAATGCAAGACAATCATCCAATAGCATATTCTAGTTGTAAGCTGAAACCCTCTGAGCTGAAATATTCCACTTATGACAAAGAACTATTAGCAGTTGTACAAGCATTAAGACAATGGAAACACTACTTAATGGGTTCAGAATTCATGATAAAGACCGACCAGCAAAGCATTAGACATTTACTTAGCCAACCCCAAATTTATGACCGTCATATCAAATGGGCTTCCTTCATTCAAAGTTTTCATCCTATCATTCAATACCAACCTGGAAAAGAAAATGTAGTTGCTGATGCATTGAGTAGAAGACCTGCAATTCATAATATTTCTGTCATATCTTTTGATTCTTTGATTGCTATGAAAGATACATATCACCAGGATATTACTTTTCATTCTGATTGGCAAAAATTAGTTCAAAATAATTTCATTCCTGTTGATTCATTGTCATATAATGATGGATTTATGTTTTATGAAAAGAGACTATGTGTTACTATTCCATTCCGATCTTTTGTTTTGAATGAAATTCATTGTCCCCCATATCAAGGTCATAGAGGTATCATATCTACATTACGCATGTTAACTGAAGATTTTTATTGGCCGCATATGGATGCAGATGTATCTAATTTCGTTTCTGAATGTTTGATTTGTCAAAGAATAAAGAGACATCATGGTAAACAGTATGGATTACTAATGCCTTTGTCTATTCCATCTAAACCTTGGGAACATATTTCTATGGATTTCATTACTAGTTTACCAAATACTAAATCTAACCATGACATGATTTGGACAATTGTAGATAGATTTAGTAAGCAAGCATATTTCATTGCATGTAAAAAAACTTTAACAACATCACAAGCAGCACAGTTATTTTTGAAAACTGTTTTTACTAACCATGGATTGCCAAAAGTGATTATTTCATATCGTGATTCTAGATTTTGTAACAATTTTTGGATTACACTGTTTGCAAATCTAGGCACAAAGATTGATTTCTCATCTGCATTTCAACTAGAAACTAATGGACAAACAGAAGCCACAAACAGCACCATGCTAGATCTTTTACGTGCATATACTATCTCTAAACCTCAGACATGGGACACTCATTTGCATTTATTACAGTTTGCATATAACAATACACCGCACACATCTACAAAGAAAGCACCTTTTAAAGTCATTTATGGATATAGATTATCTACACCTGTTGCATCTTTGTCTAATAGAATTCAGAGTGCTGATGATATTGCTAGTATACATAATAGTATTTTTGATGAGGTTAAGGATATGATTGCTAAAGCCCAACAATCATATACCAAACAAGCCAACAAGCAAAGACAAGCCATGAATTTCAAAGTTAATGATTATGTTTGGCTGAGAATAGAAAAACGTAGACTGCAAAGTATAGATAGACATCCAGTTGTCAAATTAGCTCCTAGATTCTATGGACCATTTAGAATCATTCATAAAATTAATGATAATGCATTCAAGTTAGAATTACCATCTCATTGGAAAATTCTTAATACATTTCACATTAGTTTATTGAGACCATTTAGAGGCCAATTACCTGTCCACCCTGTTTATGAAAACCCACCTTTATTAGAGGAAGAGACTGAAATACTTGAACCAGAAGCCATCATAGACACTGACTACATGACCACTAGAACTGGCCGAAGGTATTCTAGATATCTAGTAAAATTTAAGAACCATCCTGTAGACGAAGCAAAATGGATGCATGCTAGAGACTTAAATGCTTTCCCCACTCTGTTAGCTCCACATTGAGCTAATAGCAATTGAGGTCAATTGCTATCCCACCCCGGGGGTATGATGCCAGGAGGCATATTTCACGGTGGATTCCGTGCCACGGTGGATTCCGTGAGGTTTTACGGTGGATTCCGTAAACTTAGATGATCGGGGCTCATACACAAAGAGGATTCTTTGTGCGAGAAGTTGATGGGGACGCCTGTCCTTTTCGGGCGTTTCATTAATTTAGTGTGTACATGGGTGATTCCATAGCGGGTGATTCCGCAAAATACATATTAAATTAATAAACGTTTATGAGTTTAGAGTGCGTACTCGTAATAAATTAAGGTTAGAATTTATTTCTAACCAGTTGATTTATTTATATAGCTGAAGACTGCTAGGTATTCACTTTTGTCGGTTTAATTGTATTATTTTACTAACGATTGTGAATGCTTCAGTTGATGTGTAGAGATAGTAGCAGTGGCGGAGGAAAGCATTGGAGTCTAGCGAGTATTCGACCTTTGGATTATATTTTGATAGGTGCCACGCCTATATTTTGTCATGTCTATCGAGACATCGATTATTTATTATTATTTTGTATGCGCCTATGCGCATGGATATGTTATTTCTATTTGGACATTGAGATTGGGCGTGCCAGACTCTATGGGCACCGTCCATTAGCTTTATTTCCTATTTTTGTAGAAAGCAAACTCAAAAGCTAAAAGCTTGTCATATTTTTGTAAATTGGGCTATTATTGAGCATGAAGATGGAAATATACATAAAATACATGCTTTGTGAAACGCTCACACAAGGCATGGGGGGAGATTGAACCCAATTGGTCTCTTGCTTCTTGTCGTTCACGCTTTTACATTGTTTTTTGTGCAAAAAGGTAGAGTTCATTGTTCTTGGGGACCTTCCGGGATTCACTACGTGAGCATACTGCGACCGATCTGCGCACCAACGTCACAGTCCTCCTTCCTCCACACGGTGATCTTCCACAGTATGCCAGCCTCTTCTCTTCCCTCACGCCCTCAGTTTTGGCATAGCGTCATGGCAGCAGCCTTCCTTCCTTCTCCTCATCTCTGGCCTGTCATTTAAATAGTGGAGGGGAGTGGGATCTTCCCTCCCCTGCGTGTCATCACGCATGTTTCCCCCCCTCATTCCAAGCTCCACCAAGGAGCTTAATTGCTCCTTCTATTTCCCTCCCCCTCCAGCTCGTCAGTCGGCTGGGGGGATAGAGGGAATTTTTTAAAAAATTCATTTATCCAATTCTTTTTTTATTTGAGATAGTTCACGCGGAATATTACATTATTTGAGACAATCCACGCGGAGTATTACATTCTCTCCCCCTTGGAGGAATCGAGATGTCCTCATCTCGAGATAAACTGGGGATATTGATGGTTGAGAGAGCTTTCATCTATCCAAGTGGAATCCTCTTCGGGATAATCTTTCCACTGGACAAGGCATTCTCTCAGGGTTCTAGATCTTAACTGTCTCTCCCTAACGTCTAAGATTCTATCCGACCTTAGTTCAAGGACTCCTTGACTAGGCATTACAATTTGTTGGTCATCAAGTACATGATTAGGGTTGGGTACATATTTTTTTAAGAGGCTGATATGGAATACATTGTAAACCTTTAGGTTCTCAGGGAGTTGCAATCTATAAGCGTTCGGTCCTAGGCATTTGAGGATTTTGTACGGCCCACAATACCTTGGACTTAGCTTCTTGCATTCTCCTAGGGATAGAGAACTCTTTTTAGGGCGTACACGAATGAAGACCATGTCTCCTTCTTCGAAGACTCTATCTTAACGTTTCAAATCTGCGTATGCCTTTTGTCTATCCTTGGCCGCTTGTATGTCTTGTCTTATTGACTTTATTTGATCATCCATGTCTTCCAACATCTGTCTTGACGCTTCAACTCTTAGGGTTGGATTAGAAAAGTTTAGGGGACTTCTGCAATCATGACCATATAATGCTTGAAAAGGGGTCATTTGAATGCTCTGCTGGTAAGAAGCATTGTAGGCAAATTCAACCAAAGGCAAGTATTGAATCCACCTCTTCGGCTCTCGATAACAGTATGCCCTAAGCATATCCTCGATGATTTGATTTACTCGCTCTGTTTGGCCATCCGTTTGGGGATGGTAAGTGGTGCTAAAATAGAGTTGAGTCCCAATAGCTTCAAAGATAGCTCTCCAGAAGTGTGATGTGAAGAGAGAATCTCGATCACTAATGATTCTTCTAGGTAACCCATGTAGCTTGAATATCTCCTTGATAAACAATCTTGCAATGTCGGAGGCTTTATAATTTGTCTTTACTGGAATCAGGTGTGCAACCTTGGTAAGCATGTCAACCACAACCATAATGGAATTGTATCCTCCTTGGACTTGAGGTAAGCCTACAACAAAATCCATACTGATGAATTCCCATTTCATTTGGGGAATGTCAAGCAGTTGCAGTTTCCCTGGCATCATGACATGTTCGGCTTTTATATGTTTGCAAGACAAACACTCAGTGACATACTTGAGAACGTCACCTTTAAGCCTCTCCCAATGATAGCTCTTCCTAACTGCATTAAGAGTCTTAGCATAGCCAGGATGTCCTGCGAAAGGAGAATCATGAGCTTCCCATAATATCTTCTGCTTAAGTGACTGGCTTGCTGGTATACACAGCCTTGTTCTGTAGTAGACAAGTCCATTATCAATGGAAAATTCCTGATACTTAGCTTGCAACTTCTGATTCTGCTCCTTGGTAGATATTTCCTTTATCATTGTTTGGTAGGCCAAATCATGGCATGCTTCCTCTCTAGCTAGTTCAAATATAGGGTTGTTTGGCATAGATACCTTTGTAGCCAGAGATCTGGCCGTTGATGGATTCTGCAAGATTAGGGAATTTAGGAATGCCTTGCGACGACTGAGTGCATCGGCAACTACATTCTCCTTTCCTGGTCGGTCCTTAATTTCAAAATCATATTCCTCCAATACTTCAATCCACCGACGTTGTCTCATGTTGAGCTCGTTCTGGGTAAAAATTCCATTTGAGACTCTTATGATCGGTTACTAGAGTAAACTTGTTACCCAACAGGTAGTGTCTCCAAAGCTTTAGAGCATGGATGACAGCTAGTAATTCCAGATCATGCGTGGCATAATTCTTTTCATGGCTCTTCAATTTTCTTGAAGAGTATGCTACTGGATGACCTTCCTGCATAAGTACACACCCCAAGACAAGAATGCTAGCATCAGTTACTACCTCGAATTCCTTATTGAGGTCAGGAAGTTTTAGAATGGGTGCTGATACCAAACTTTGCTTCAATTTGTCGAAGCTATTTTGTTCGAAAGTTGACCATGTAATGGAAGTCTGCTTCTTTAGTAAGTCTGTAAGAGGTGCTGCAATCAAAGCATAGTTTTTGATGAAGACCCTATACCATCCTGTCAATCCAAGAAAGCTACGTATCTCTTTGACGGATACTGGTATTGGCCATTCAAGCACATCTCTGACCTTGGCTGGGTCTACTGATATTCCTTCTAATGATACCATGAATCCCAGATATTCAATCTGACGCTTGAAGAATGCACACTTCTTCATTTTTGCATACAGCTTATGAGACCTCATTGCCTCAAGGACAATCCGAAGTTGAGGTTCATGATCTTCTTCCTGTTTAGAATAGACTAAAGTGTCATCGAAGAAGACAAGCACGAAATCATCAAGATATGGTCTAAAGATATCTTGCATTAATCTATTGAAGGTGGCAGGTGCATTTGTAAGTCCGAATGACATAACCAGGAATTCAAAGTGCCCATATCTCGTATTGAAGGCCGTCTTTGGAATATCTTCTTCCTTGATCCCTATCTGATAGTAACCTGACCTGAGATCAATCTTGGAGAAGATCTTTGCACCTTGAAGACGATCAAGAAGCTCATCTATTCTAGGAATAGGATACTTGTTCTTGACTGTTGACTGATTCAACCCTCGGTAATCAATACATAATCGAAGTGTCCCATCTTTCTTTTTCTGGAATAGTACTGGAGCTCCCCACGGTGAGTTGCTAGGCCGGATGTAACCCTAATCTAACAGTTGCTTGAGTTGTTCCTTCAACTCAATTGCTTCCGGTATGGACATTCTATAAGGTCTCTTTGCAATTGGTGCAGCTCCAGGCACTAGCCTAATCTCATGATCTACTTCTCTTTGAGGCGGAAGTTCAGTTAATTCCTCAGGGAATACGTCAACGTATTCCTTTAGCCAAGACGGTCCTTCATGAAACTCTTGCTTTTGATCTAACTTGTTGAGTTTGATCAGGTAAATGGGTAATCCTTTTCTGACTCCTCTTATGATTCGAGATACTTTGGCTAATTGGATTCTTGGCACTCCTGCCTCACCTTGAGTTGTGATGGATGTGGGCGTCGTTGGGCTTAAGCCAATCCATCCCGAGTAGACACTCATGGATACCTAAATTCATGACTCTGAATTTGACTGAAGTCTTCTTTCCTCCCAGAAAGAATTCCACCTTAGTAGTTTGCCTGGTACAAGTTACCTCACGACCGTTTGCCAATTCCACAAGCAGGGTAGGTGCTTCTACTGTGGCTATTCCTAATCTTTTTGCGCATGCTGGTGAGATAAAGGAATGTGTACTGCCACAATCAATCAAGGTTTTGAAATCTTTACCTTGATAGTCCGACGGTGTCTGAATCACCGAAAACTGGCGATTCTGCCCTTTTTTGTGTAAAGCGGCACGGACTGTCGCTTTTTCGAATTCAGCTTCCATAGTCGGATCTTCCTCTTCTTCTTCTTCGCATCTTTGCCTATTGGCAATGCAAGCGGTTCTTCCTCTTCCACGGGAAACGGCTCCTTGACCGCGGCTTGCACCTTGAAAAGGCGTTTGACGATGTCCTCCACTGAGCTTGGGACATTGCCTCTTGAAGTGACCAGGTTCGTTGCAGTGGAAACAATGGAGGTTTCGGCCATTACTTTGAGTAGGAACAAAGTTGTTGACGCTATTTGTCCTTGCTTTCTTCCTTTGTCCCTGATTGTGACCCTGAAGCCTCTTCATTTGAGGTCTGAATGCTCCTCTGTTCGGGTCACTATAGGACCAAGTTTTGTTACCCCTTGGTCTAGCTTGCACCTCCTGAATTATAGGCGCCGCTCGAATGAGTGCATCCTGAAGATCTAATAGATGCATAGATTCGAGACGGGTATTTACGGGTGGATTTAAGCCCGCACAAAATTTGGACACCTGCTGTGTCATGTCCATCTGTGGCGCATACTTTAAAAGTGAGACGAATTTAGAGTAGTATGCGTCAAGAGTGAGTTCTAGCTGTTTTAGCTCGTAGAACTCATTCATTTTCTGAGTACGATATGCAGGTGGTAAATATCTTCCCTACACGGCTTTCTTCAACTTCTCCCAGGTAACGGACCCCTCTGAAATCCCTTGATCCCTGCACCATTGCTTCCACCAAAGTCTGGCTTCGCCGGTGAGCTTTAACTTGGCGACCATGGCCTGATTGGTAGGAGCAGTACCAGCTGCTTCAAAGTAATCCTCCATGGACTCAATCCAAATTTCAGCATCAGCCTGGACGAATCTGCCTCTCCCATCAAACTCGGGTGGCTTTATCTGCATGAGGAGGAACTTCTTCTCCTGGGTCACAGCAGTACTTGATATAGGAGGCGAATTTGGAACCTATACCTGGGGTTGTGCCTGGATAAAAGTTTTCTTAACGTTATTATATGATAATCGATGATAGCTTATCTTTCATTTTTAGTTCAGCTATCTTGTAAATAATGAAGCTACTTAACTTTTTAACAACTCTTATGCACAGCCAGGTATTGATAAAAAGAAGTCTTTATTTGTATTTACATGGGCATAGCCTTATACAACATTTCATGTGATGATAATCCAATCATTACATTCAGTTTGGGGAGAACAACGTTGTATTTCTTTTGTCTAGAGGAACTGTGTAATAGTAGGGTTTTGGGTCATGAATCTTTAGGAATCGATAATTCATTGGAAGTTCAAGATACCCTTTTCGTTGGAATCCATACTTCTCATGGCGGTCCAACACTTTAATCCTGTCGGCTGGGATTACACGGGTTACTTCCTCATATACATATGAGTTCATTTCAACCCTCCGACCTTGAATATGTAAAGTCGAATTTACGTGAGCTTCCACAAAAATGAACAACTTCACGACTTTCAAGTCTTCCAACCACTTGATCCTTTTGAGGTTGGTCTGTACATAAGCAAACCAGTGGGCGGCTATATAGTAGATTCCTCAAGTCCCCGTCCATCTTCGTTCTATGTATAAAGGTGATGGATTATAAATCTGCTCCAGGATGTTTATCATCCCAATTCTTTGTCTATAAAGCGGAGAATGCATTGCAGTCATAAACATGACCCGAAATACCAAAAACTTGTTCCACACTTCATAATTTTGCAAGACAGCATTGAAGGTGAGAAAATGTTTGGACAGTAACAATTTCTTTACTTCATTTTATTGAGATCTCATAAAAACAATTCCGTTGTTGATCGGCTCTGATAGCAACTGTAACGTGTCCCCTAGTATCATCCAGGACACGTCTTAGCAGTCCACCGGAAAGGATGTCTAGAAAACTCCGCCCGACACTCCCATGGAATGTTACGGGTTTTGCGATCTAGGTCTTTCCGTGTCTGCCATGTAGCGGAAGTATCTTGGTCGTTCCCACTTAGGATCGACCGGAATTAGGGTTTTCCTGATTGGTCATTAGCTAACAGCAACTAGCGTCAGACCTGAGCAAACTACTGTACGCAGAAACGCAAGGTCCGAAGCAGATTCACGCTGCACTTGGTTCAAGGAGAATGGGAAACGAGAGGGATACAAAGCTCAACCTCTCTGCCATAAGGCATAGTCCCATTCCGTTCCCCTAAAACAGCGTAAATCGGGTAAGACATAACTCTAGGTCATCATTCTCGTCATTCGTTTTGATGATAATGATCATCCCGCTGTTCTTCGAGATTTTTGAGAAAAGTTCCCGGCTAACTGGGACCACCCAACCGTAGGATGGACCCATGGTCCATCCCCCGCACTTTCCTCAGTTTGTTTTAGTTATGTAATTATCTAACACATTAATTTGACATATAACAATCAACTTCTTGAATTAACCCTGTTAAGCACTGGTTCCTTCACGTAATCTTATCACGTGACATAGAAAAACAATATCAAGCAAGTTCTTTTAACATTTCATCATTTTATCTTTGAAATACAAGGAGTTCCGCCCGTAGGCTTGTCCATAATCCACCCGAAGGCTATCCAGTAATCCCCAGGGATCACTATTCCAAGCTTCCGCCCGTCAACTAGTATGCGGGCCTCGAGATCCAATCCTGAGTCACGTTAGCCTCTTGTGCAGGACCCAGAAGGCGAGGGATTTACGGCCAGAGCCCCCCCTGGCACCCAAGCATCCTCCTGCTCCAAGAAGAGCTCAACGGAGAGACCTCTCGCGGCGGGTTCGGTCCATGTTCCCGGCGCGGTCAACAACCCCCTTGGTTAGGGTCAGGCAGGCAGTCGGGGGTAACTGAAGCTGCCTCTCCCTTCAGGCATTTAACCTGAAGTATAGGTACTCATTTAATTTGTAATTCATAATTCAAACAGATCCCTAAAATCTCTAGCAAGCACAAACATTTCCGTTAATCAACCGAGTTGTTTGGCAAACTGCTAAGGAAGTGTTCTTTCCTTTTGAGTGTATCAGCACTCGTTCCCAAGGTGTCTTGTAAATTGGCAAGATCTTTTACATTCCGGTGTAGGCCATACCCAACTTGGTTAACCCTAAAGTTCCTTAGATATGCTAGTTTCCGGTTTACAACTTTCCTTATTTAGAAGGATATCCAAAAATACATCTTTTTGCAAGATAACTTGCGTAGGGATCTGCCATCCTTGATGAGGGTTTTTACCCTTTCTCCTTGTGAATCAATCACAAGACTAAATGATTTCGTACTTGTTGCACAAGTCCTGCGATGGAATAATCCGTTTAGATCCTTTAAGCTGACGTATGTCAGGCCTAGGGTTTCTTCTTTTAAGAACCTTAGGGACAAACCCTAGTTCCTTATCTTTTCGAATTTATTGTCCCTACAGTAAGAAAAGTAGTCAAGTGTTTAGGGTATGAATGTTTCTATGTTTAGATTGGTTCAGTTATCTTTTGGAAGGTAATATTAATCGTCTTGTCACGGTTTTGCTATCCTTGTGACAATTTACTTTCCAGTCAATACAGTTTAATTTAACTTCCGTTTTCCTTAAAGATGAACTCATGCCAAATAACAACATTTGCCTTGCTAAGATGTGCAATTAGCAAAGATAACTTCCTAGTAATTTGAGCATCGAAAGAAACCCTTCATGAATTTAACCATTTACAATGATTCGTTGCGAAAGGAATAAGACTGGTGGTGCAAGATATAATTTCTACACCTTAGGATTTAACTAAAATATACTATTATAGTAAATGGATAATCTTGCTCGTAATTTATAATGCTTGATGCAATTTGAAGAAAACTAAGTTCTATACATTATCATTCATAAGCTAAGCTCCTTCGTTACAAATAACTCGAACAAATATATCATATCCTTAACAATTTCTCTTTGCATGATCGACTTAAAATCGAATTAAAGCCAAGAAGAAAAACCTGGTTTTGGGGTGAGATATCCACACGAATACCGGGAGATGACCCTCCCGTGGCTACGCCTTGGACTTTCTTAGGAGGCATCGCAATTGTAGTCCTTCAAACCTAGAAGAAGCTTTACAACTTCTCCTTAGAATTCCACCGTCGCTCCCTTGCACCGTTCGTCAAAGTAGTTTTTGGAAGGCTCCCCCCTTGAATTCGAGAATTCGAAAGGGTGTTTTAGAAGCTTTTACAACTAAGACCCATTGAAGCCATGGGGAAGGCTGAATGGCCTTTGTAAGCTCGCACGAACGGGAATAAAAAGGTGTGGAAAAGACACAAGGTGTGGAAGCGAACTCCAAGGAAATATAGTAACCGCAAGGATTATAAGTGAGGTCGAAAGACCTTGGGTTAACTTGGAGGGAAGGGGTTTCAATACGCCATAAGGGAAGGGCTAGGGAAGGATCTAACACGGAGGTGTTGTAGGCTTAAGGGATAAGAGGGGTGATAAGACACGGGGAAAAAAAGTAATAAGACCCTTAAGGTCTTCGTACTTTTAGGGGGAGTGACTTCAAAGTGAAGGTAAGGGGTTTTTAGTACGAGGGTGAAATGGGGCTTAAAGGTTTTTAAAACCCGGGGGGGGGGGGGGGGGGGGGGGGGGGGGGGAAGAGGGCTTAGAGGGATTAAACCGGGGGAAAAAGGGGGTTTAGAGGGATTAAAACCGGGGGGAAAAGGGGGCTTAGAGGGATTAAAACCGGGGGGGAAAAGGGGGCTTAGGGGGCCCTAAGGGGAAATTTTTGGAGGGGGGAAAATAGGCAAAGGTGTGGAAAAGGGGGCTTAAGAAGGCCCCTTGGAAGCTTCCAAGGGCCTTCTAGAAGGCTTACGAAGGGCACGTGGGGGGTGGAGGCCGTCGACAGATGGCGACAAGGATAAGGCGGCTGGCGGCGATGTGGGCAGAGTCAGCTGGCGCAGCGCGGCTCTCTCCCCCTTCCTCCACACGGCACGGCACGTCACAGTCCTTCCTCCACACGGTGATCTTCCACAGTCTGCCAGCCTCTTCTCTTCCCTCACGCCCTCACTTTTGGCATAGTGTCATGGCAGCAGCCTTCCGTCCTTCTCCTCATCTCTGGCCCGTCATTTAAATAGTGGAGGGGAGGGGGATCTTCCCCCCCCTGCGTGTCATCACGCATGTTTCCCCCCCTCATTCCAAGCTCCACCAAGGAGCTTAATTGCTCCTTCTATTTCCCTCCCCCTCCAGCTCGTCAGTCGGCTGGGGGGATAGGGGGGAATTTTAAAAAAATTTCATTTATCCAATTCGTTTTTTATTTGAGACAGTTCACGCGGAATATTACATTCTTTGAGACAGTTCACGCGGAATATTACAGGACCCCACTTTGCTTGGCATTGACCCTCATGTGCACTGAATGTTGTATGGGTCACCATTGAGTTAGAGAGGCATCTCCCTAGGGTGAGGACCCCCATATCGCTTGGTCATGACCCTCCAAGTGTAGGCCATTCAAATTTGGTGCCATTCTCAATGATAATTAGCTCTAATATGATTTGATCATGGCCCAAAGTAGATTAGTACACACTTATATGAGATACTACTCAAATGAGAAACAAGAAACCTCCATTTATGAACCAATTTACTATGTACAAAAAGTACCTAGATGCCACAAAAAGGTACTGTGGAACTACCAAATTTGGTACTTAGAAGTATCAAGACTACCAATAATGGTACAATGAGACAAATAGTAATGGTACTAAGTACAAAAACCTACCAATTTTGGTACCTTGGGATAGAGAAAACCATTGATAAAGATAATCTTAGACAGAAGTATGGAATGATTCCAGATACAAAATAAGTATTGAGAGCTAGGAAATGTGTTATCCAAATGCATATTGTGATGCTTAAAATTCAGCCTATTCTACTTTATGTCTGTACAACTTATGTTCTATTTTTGTGTTCTCACTCTATGCCTCTATTTATCTTTGACTCATTGTAGCAATTGTATCTCTTTATAGGAGTGAGTCTACCTTCACTTTGTGGTTGCTGAGTGTAGATGGACTTCTTAGGCGATGATGACATGTATCTCTCTTTCATAGTCCAAGACTTGATTTTAGGTGTATCTCCTTCAATCTTGTAAGTAGGGACATGCTATCTTGTAACTGCGCAGTCCTTGGAGGTAGCTCTAGGTTAGACACATCAAATAATCTTACCTCTTGGGGAAGTTCAGAGCTTGATAGCCAGTATAACTTGACGTACAAGTAATCTTTACCATGCTTGGTTCATCCCATCGAATCCCATATAATACCTTGAAGCTATCTTCTCCAATGGCACGATTGGCAATGGAGAGATACTTGTAGCCACAGTCTTTTAACTGTTCTTCCTCAATTCTTATGGCAACTTCAATCTTTTTTTGTGTTTCATGTTCTAGCAATCCTTGTTCCTTGATTTTTACAGTTTCTTTGGAATGAATGAATTAGACTCTTCCTGAATTCAAGTAGCACATGATTATGAAAACATGAACATGATAAAAATAACGAAGATCTTGAAAACACTGAATTGTACAAAATTGGATACAGACTCATTTTATTTGGAGCATTTCTTCAAAAAAAAATCTCATTTCTTCAAGAGGATTTTATTGTGAATTAAGGGTATCAATGGACTTGTAATTATAAATAAATGATTTAAAAACACAAACATGACAAACATAAAAAACATTATGAAAATGCATGGATTTAGGGTTAAATTAGAGAGAGGCTCCTTTTTATTTGGAGCTTTTTTTTTTAACACTATCTCTTCAAGAGGCTTCCACATGGAATTTAAAGTCAACACTATTAATGTGCAATCATGTGGGTGAATACCTTCCAAACAAGCTAAGATATTAGAATACACTGTGTGTTGAACGATGGTGGAGTATAATGGTAGAATCTCATCTCAATGGACATCTCCACCTCAGTCCACTTTTGTTGTTTAAGTGTGAGGCTAGCCAATATGCTCTCTTTGTTGGCAATTTCAAAATTTTAAAACATGTAAACTTCATGGCCAATGTTTGTTTGGGGTGACATAGGCTCTTGTAATTCTACATTGGAGGGAGAGATTTATTCAAGAAACCAAATAATAGAGATCTTACACAACAAATTGAGGGATAAGAAGAGCCCTAATGCATTAGTTGTATCCAAGGCTAGAAGGGCCAAATTTCAGAGGAGGCTTGCAATGGCATACAAAGCTAGGGTGGTACTTCAATCATTCTTATTTGTGAGGAATGGATTCCTCTTTGACCTCATCCCAACCGCCGTGGGTTTGAATGTTGAACAAAGATAGATCTTAGGTATGGAATGAGATATAAACAAAATTTGGTCCATGCAATATCTTGGTCACCAAATTTATCCCTTAGGAAATATTTCTCCATAAGTCCTGGCTTGAGTCACATTGCCATCACTCCTTGATTGGCTTTAGGTGTAACCTATGCTTTAGTAGAGACATTAGGTAGATTCATATATATTCTTAGGGTTGCAAATAGATTTCTAAGAGGTGAAAAGAAGGCCTCTACCTACCTACTATTTGTGTTGTAAAGGCATTTTCATTAAGTAGAGTGGTAGTAGGTAGAGGCATTATGTAGAGTCCTATCTTCAATTTGTGTTGCCAAACATGGATGATATGAATATAGATAATGTAATTGAACAAGGGATTGAAGAGATATATCCATTGTGTTTGAGATAAGAGGTCTATAAGTTGAGATATTGAGTGTAACCATGAGGGATGAATAGGATAAGTTGAGACAATGATGACATGAAAGGAGAACTTATATTTGGAGTATTGCACAATGAATGGGAAAAAGAGTAAGAGATACAAGGACATGAGAAACATTTTGATCTGCAAAGGAAATTGTAGCATGAAGACCTTGGTGATGAGTTCTTGTGTAGCAAGACATGGGTGTGCAAGAGTAATTGTAGCATGAAGAATTTGTGATGAGAGATTTTGTAGCAATACATGGGTGTGCAAGGGCAATTGTAGCATAAAGACCTTTGGGATGAATGCTTGCGTAGAGCAAGACATGGGTGATGCTCTATAAGAGTTTGAAGGCTTTGTCTCTTAGGAGACTAGTGTACCTAGCTATTATTAACAACATGTATATAGCTTCATAATAATTTTGTATTAATTTGGGGCTTGATGCTACAGAATTTGGTTGGTCTCTCATGTGAAATCATGGAAATATTTAGAGGAGAGGAGTGTGAAGTGATGATACAAGACTATGTGAAAAGGATTAGATGGACATTACAATTTTAGAACTAAGATAGATATGTAAAGAGAGTGTGTCCAAAGTAAAGACACTTGGTATTGATGCTTGTGTAACTAATATAGATAAGAACACTCTACTCACATATAAGAGATGATTAGAAGACTATATTTTATGAAATGCAACATGTACTTTATCCTTTATGCCCAAAAAATCCTTTCTAGTCAATCTATTTGGGATGGCCAGTCATTCCATCATAGAAAGAGCTAGAAATCTTGAGTAATCATGCAAGATGTTACTGCGGCCCTACAAGATGATACTCTAATCACACCATAAGAGAACCTTTCATTAGAAAAAAATCCCTCCTTCCATCTCTTTGAGTTGTTTTTTAGCATCATTCATATGATTTGGGTTGGTGGTGGAGCCATGAAAGATTAATTTAATTGGTTTTTTTCCCTACTACGATGTGTCAATGGATCCTTGATAGCTTCTAATGAACCTTAGTGTGTAGAAAACAAGGGGGTGGTAGCCCCCCCATCATCTAACTGTACTTCGATGATAGGAAGCTGCCACCCCTCTCTTTTTGCACTCAAATGATGGGGGACCCACCACCCCTCTTTTTTCCTACACACCTTGATAGCTTCTAATGAACCTTAGTGTGTAGAAAAAAAGGGTGATGGCAGCCCCCCATCATCCGAGTGCACTCGGATCATGGTGGGCTTGCCACCCCCCTTTTTTCCTACATACATTGATAACTTCTAATGAACCTTAGTGTGTAGAAAAAAAGTGGGGGGACTACCAGCACCTTTTTTTCTACACACCTTGATAGCTTCACACCTTGATAGCTTACCTTCATAGCTTCTAAGGAACCTTAATGTGTAAAAATAAGGGGGGGTGACACCCCGCATCATCCAGATGCACTAGGATGATGGGGGGCTTCCATCCCCCTTCTTTTTTACACACCTTAGTAGCTTCTAACAAACCTTAAGGTGTAGAAAAAAGGGTATGGCAACCCCCCCATCATCCGTGTGCACCCGGATGATTTGAGGGGGCTACCACACCCCTTTTTTTCTACACATCCTCATAGCTTTCCTATCATCCATGTGCATGCGGATGATGGGGGGGCTGCCACACCCCTTTTTTTCTACACGCCTTGATAGCTTCTAATGAGCGTTGTGTAGAGAAAAGGGGTTTGGACACCCTAATAGTTTCTAATGAGTGGTGTGTAGATAATGGGGGTTGCTACCACACCCCTTTTTTTCTACACCTTGATAGCTTCTAACAAGCGGTGCCACACCCCTTTTTTTCTACACACTCTGATAGCTTCTAATGATCATCCGAGTGCACACGACGATGGGGGGGTTGCAACCCCCCTTTTTGTTCTACACACTTAGGTTCATTACAAGCTATCAGGGTAAGCTATCAAGGTGTATTGGAGTGCAGGTTTCCAACCCCCCTTTTTCTTACACACTACGGCTCATTAGAAGCTATCAAGGTGTGTAGAAAAATAGGGGGTGGCAGCCCCTCCATCATCTGAGTGCACTGCAATGATGGGAGGACTACCACTCCCCTTTTTTTCTATACACTAAGATTCATTAGAATCTATCAAGGTGTGTAGAAAAAAGGGAGGTGGCAACCCCCAATTATTTGAGTACAGTCGAATAATGGGGGGGTTGCCACCCCTCTTTCTTTCTACACACTAAGGTTCATTAGAAGCTATTAAGGTAAGATATCAAGGTGTGTAGAAAAAAAGGAATGTGGTAGCCCCTTGGTCATCCAAGTGTAATCAAATGATAGGGGATTTGCCACTCCCTTTTTTTCTACACACACTAAGGCTCATTAGAAGTTATCAAGGTGTGTAGAAAAAAAGGGGGTGGCAATCCCCCCATCCTCCGAGTGCACTCAAACAATGGGGGGGCTACCACCCCCTTTTTTTTACATATACTAAGGTTCATTCGAAGCTATCAAGGTGTGTAGAAAAAAAGGGGGGTGGCGACCCCCGATCATCCGAGTCCGCCCCCACTTTTTGTGCACATTAAGATTCATTAGAAGCTATCAAGGTGTGTAGAAAAAAAGGGCATGGCATTGGCCTCCTCGTCTGAGCCCCCCATCACCCGAGTGCACTCGAATGATGGGGGGGACTACCACCCCCCTTTTTTTATACACACTAAGGTTCATTAAAAGCTATCAAGGTGTGTAGAAAAAAAGGAGGTTTGTAGCCCTCCATCAACTGAGTCGATCGAATGATGGGGGGTTGCCGCCCCTTTTTTTCTACATAGTAAGGTTCATTAGAAGCTATCAAGGTGTATAAAAAAGGGGTGGTAGTCCCCCGCATCATCCAAGTGCACTCGGACGATGGGGGGCTACCACCCCCCTTTTTTCTACATATACTAAGGTTCATTCGAAGCTATCAAGGTATGTAGAAAAAAAGGGGGCGGCGACCCCCCATTATCTGAGTCTGATTGCATGATGGGGGTTGCCATCCCCTCTTTTTGTACACATTAAGATTCATTAAAAGCTATCAAGGTGTGTAGAAAAAAAGGGGGGTGGCAGTGGCCTCATCGTCTAAGTCCCCCCATCATCCAAGTGCACTCAAACAATGGGGGACTGCCACCCCCCCTTTTTTTTTACACACTAAGGTTCATTAGAAGCTATCAAGGTGTGTAGAAAAAAAGGGTGTTTACAGCCCTTCATCAACTGAGTCGATCGAATGATGGGGGTTGCCACCCCCTTTTTTTCCACATACTAAGGTTCATTAGAAACTATTAAGGTGTGTAAAAAAAAGGGGGGGTGGCAGCCCCCATCATCGGAGTGCACTCGGATGATGGGGGGACAACCACCCCCCTTTCATTCTACACACTAAGGCTCATTAGAAGGTTTCAAGGTGTGTAGAAAAACAGGGGGTGGTAGTCCCCCCAACATCTGAGTGTGATTGGATGATGGGGGCTTTCCACCCCTTTTTTTCTACACATTAAGGTTCATTAGATGCTACCAATATGTATAGAAAAAAAGAGGGGTGGCAGCCTCTCATCATCTGAGTGCACTCGCACAATGGACCCCCCATCATCCGCGTACACTCGCACAATGGGGTCCCCCCCATCGTCTGAGTGCAATGAGGGGACTGCAACCCCCCTTTTTTTATACACACTAAGGTTCACTAAAAGCTATCAAGATGTGTAGAAGAAAAGGCGGGTGGAAACCCCACCATCATCCGAGCGAGATTAGATGATGGGGGGGTTTCCACCCCCTTTTTTCACACACTAAGGTTCATTGGAAGCTATCAAGATGTGTAGTAAAAAACGGGGGTGGTAGGCCCTCCATCATTTGAGCCCACTGCACATTAAGATTCATTAGAAGCCGTCAAGGTAAGCTATCAAGGTGTGTAAAAAAAAAAGGAGGGTGGTAGTCCCCCATCATTGGAGTGTGATCGGATGATGGGGAGAGGGGGGGATTGTGACCCCTCTTTTTCTACACACTAAGGTTCATTAGAAGCTGTGAAGGTAAGTAGGAAAAACAGGGGGTGGGAGTCCCACATCATCCCAGTCTCCCCATTGTCTGAGTGCATTCGAACGATGGGGGGGCTACCATCCTCCTTTTTTCCACTCACTAAGGCTCATTAGAAGCTATGAAGGTGTGTAGAAAAAAAGGGGGGTGGCATCATCCTCATCATTCGAGCAACCCCCATCATCCGAGTGCACTTGAACAATGGGGGTTGCTACTCCCCTTTGTTTCTATATGTTAAGGTTCATTAGAACCTATCAAGGTAAGCTATCAAGGTGTGTAGAAAAAAAGGGGGGTGGCAGCTTGGGTAGTTCACTATATGTATATCGTCTATATCATGTGCATTCATGGCCTATTTATAACTATCCTTATCTTTTAATTTTTCCCTAATAAAAAATATCCCTCTTCTATTTGATCTGTAAGTAACCCCTTTATATGGGATCCTTCTATATGTAAAAAATGTGTAAAAATTGTATTTTAAAAATCCCTTATGTTGAACCCATGTGATATATATATATATTTATGATTGACCTTCCTGGGCAGCTGGCAACTCCCCCATTGTCCGAGTAGGAGGGTTTCCACCCCCTTTTCTTCCACACACCAAGGTTGATTAGAAGCTATCAAGGTAAGCTATCAAGTTGTGTAGAAAAAAAGGCGGTGCCAGCCCCCCCATCATCCGAGTACAATCGGATGATGGGAGGGGTTTCCATCCCCCTTTTTTTCTACACACTAAGGTTCATTAGAAGCTATCAAGGTGTGTAGAAAAAAAGAGGGGTGGCAACCCCCCATCATCCAAGTGCACTCGGATGATGGGGGGGCTACCACCCCTCTTTTTTTCTACACACTAAGGTTCATTAGAAGTTATCAAGGTGTATAGAAAAAAAGGGGGGTGGTAACCCCCCCCCCCCCCCAATCTGTCAAGAATCATGTGGTGGGGGAACTTGATGTAGCTGCTGTGCCAAACACACACTATATACACAAGAGGAATCTCACTTAAGAACACAAGAAGAGAGATGGAGGCCAAAACGTTTTCTTGCAGATTTCTTCTTCTTCTTCCACACACTATACAATGTACACATAGTATAGATAAGATACGACATAAAGGAAAGTGGGCTACTAAGTCAAACAGTGCATAACAGACTATACTAATTGACTGGTGCTATATCTTTGCCAATATAGGTAGGTGTAACAAACTAAATATAATAAGTGGTAAGTCGGTAGCCATGTGAGTATCATAATGACCACCAATGTGCTAAGTGTAGACGTGTGGACTCATCTAGCTCGACGCTCCATCATCAATGTCTGCACATGTTGAGCTTGTCATCTCAGCACCATCGGCCGAGTGGACATGGATGATGGGAGGGCTGCCACCCCCCTTTTTTCCTACGCACTAAGGTTTTTCCTAAGGGGATATAATACCCTCGAGGTTTTTCCTAAGGGCATCAGCAACCCCCCCTTGATATTTTTCCTAAGGGGATATAATACCCAAAATTGTGAGCATGTTGTTATCATCCAACCATAGAATTTGTTCCATGTGAGTTCTATCACTTGTAAGGACATAGTAGAAGATTATAAGATATAAGACCATGAGAAAGAAAAGGCATAATAGGTTCAAACTTATGTGCATTGTGTCATATATAATTAGGTTTTTTACAAATTGTTACATGATATAAAGAGGAGAAATTGTAGTATGGCCTGGTGGTTGAGTGAGAAACTTAATGATATAGCTAAACACTCAAGCCCATAAGGTTAGAATGGTACCATAATGTATAAATGGGTGCTATAGCTACACATTGGGTCCCTAGCTTAAAATTCTAGCATAATGTCCATGATAGGTGATATATCTAGAAATTAGAGGCCCTAGGTTAGACTGTTATCATAATGTTACGTAACACATAGAGGAGAGATGGTATGATATTGTGATCGAGTGAGAAACTTGGTGATATAGCTAGACATTAGAGCACCTAGGCTAGAATATTGCTAGCATAACATACGTGAGAGGTGATATAGGACAACATTGGAGGCTCCGTGATAGAATGCAAGCATAATGTACATTATTTTGGCAATTAATGACACTTGGGATGCTAGGATAAGGCACATCATTTTGATAATTCAATACATTAGAGGCCTAAAAAGGATGCTAAAATACATGGGATCCATAGATGTGGAATATAATTAAATAAGTAATAAAATTGGAATAAAAATAAAATTCAATTGATAACAAACACTCATAGTATTGATTCACACCGATCAATCATTGTAACTAAAATCATTACAAACAATGATAATGATAATCAAGAAAAGCCACACTATTACATGTGAGTCATATCTACAATTGATTGAGTAGTTTTTTTACCATTGTCCCAGTAGTAGAGAGAAGATGTGTTTGCAATTTCCATTGCAATTGCAACAAGCTCCCTCACAAGCTACATTCATAAAATTATACCACCCACATCTAAGACTTGTACTTTGTATCTTCAAGATCAAAAACTTTGCATGATATTTTGATCTAGCATTGGCTTGCATCACAAAGTCCATGACCACATTAAGGTGTTGAAGTTTTTATTGAGATAGATTTATGATCGTGTCAAAATTTTTAGGTCAAAATACATTTGTAAAAGAACTCACAAAATCCAAGCTCTCATATGTATGTCAACCATGGGGCATACGATAAAGCTAATGATAGTTAATTACTTCTACAATAGATTTGTGGCACATCTCCCCTTGCTTTTCTCGATGATTCTATTGAGCATAGATCAATTTTGTACACCATCCCTTACATTCTATGTAACCCTATATATCACATATTACCATTACATTTTAACCCTATGGCATTTGCTAACATCATTATTCTTACACCATACATTTCATCCTCATACCTTTATAGTGTGCATGTTGAGTGATGTGGGCATGTGACCGACTCTCCTTTGAGGGTAAAACTTGTCATGTATCCTAAATAATAAAAAACTTGCAAGAAGCATGCATGAATCAGTTGATCTCGGTCTTGGACATCCTACTTTACACAGAGATGCCCAAGCCAAAGCAGATCCATGCCGCACTTGGTTCAAAGAGAATGGGAAACAAGAGGGATGCGCTGCTCAACCTCTCTAACCATTGGGCATAGTCCCATTTCGGTCCCCTAAAATGGCATGGATCAAGGTTCGAACCTAACAATTTATAAGGGTAGCTAGAATGCCTATCTGAGACTCATCTCATTGCCTATGCTCTAGTCTATGAAAAGGCATGACATAAGAGTTTGTTTGACAAACACGTCAAAAATCAAGACTTTAGACAAGAAAACCTAGTCTTGTTGTACTTTGTTAAGGGGCACAAGTAGAAGATGAAATTCAGAGGATTGGGACCTTTAAACGTTTACAATATCAGTAGAATGAGGAATGTGAGACTTGAAACCTTAGAAGGAGAGAGCATAGGTTTTTTCAATGAAAATCACATCAAAAAGTATTACTCTCTGTCACATCCACTTCATGAACCTCCAATGATAGAACCACTGACATGTGAGGGTTACAACCATCATTGAACTAGAGGAGGAGGATAAGGAAGCAATAGCACTAGCCTACCTACTATGAATAATCGTAACTTCCCAAAATACATACACCCTTGATGCACTAATTCATGAGGAAGCCAACTCAAATATCTTAACACATGAACATTGGACAACCATGGATCAATCCTAGTTGCAACCAACCAATGAGAAACTTGGCTTGTTTGGGGAGCAGTCCTATCCACTCTTGTGAAATGCAAACTAATGGTTTTTATTGAGACTGAGAGCCTACCCATCATATTTTACATGTTACCTAACAAGAAAAGTGCTAGTAAGGAATCATTATTGGGATGCGTGTTCAAAAAAATCTCATTATAATGTTGACTACAACTCATAGTACATCTCCCTTGACATCGGTGATGTTAGAATAGTAATAGCTTTCAGCAAGAGCACCATAGCCATCCAAAAGTCTATAGTGCCACCAATAGCAAAACCTAGTGTCAACCCCAAGGAGGGGAGCAATATACCACAATGTATGCCCATTCCAAAGTGCTACCACCCTCTAGAACCCACACCCAAATCTATGGGACAAACATTCAAGTGGGTCCCCAAGAACTGGCCACAATTTCCCAAATGGAAATCATCAAGAAGGCATAGTCTTCATGCCTCAAACTCTAGGCCAAAATGACGGAGTTTTCACTCCTATATTTCACACATGACAGAGTAGTGCTCGATTCCAAAATCCTTTCTGCAAGCCTAGGGCTACTATGAAGATAACACCTTGATGTGGTTGCATAAATCCTCAAGTTCCATGTATAATGCTTAATCTCATACCCCAAAATCCAAAGTTCAAAAATGTCAATCAAAACAGGGGAGCGAAACAACCCAAAGGAAGGGTGCTCAATCCTTGGGTGCTCAAATGGTCTATTGACCGAAAGCTCAACCATGAGTCCATGAGCAATTGCTCATGAATGAGATCTTGCCTAATGACTCTAAAGTGACCACACCACTACAAGACATGACAGCACAATATCAATCGAACTCCAAACCTCTCAAACCAATCTTGCAACACCCCCGCTGAGAATCCCCAAGAGGAATGACACGCATCAACTTGTCCAATTCAACTAAACCCAAACCAACAATAGCCCTTAGGCAATCACATCCATGACAATCTATTCTTGAAGTAGCTTCCAACCTAGCCATGGACATAGGGGATGACTTAGTGATGTGCATTGGACAACTAGACTCCACTTTCATGTTGTTTACTAGAAGTTATGAACGTTTAGACTTAGGCCTACTTGGCAAACCCATAGCAAACGAGGTATCTTACTTTTCCGTGTTCTTGGGAAGAATATGAATTCATTTTAGCTAAATCTTCCACTATTGTAAATGAAATGATTGGCAATGAAATTTTGCAAGAAGAGGCCTTGAGCCAATGCTTAATCGCCTCCTACAAGAAGAGCATAATTTCCATGCCACCATATGAACTTTCTAAACTCCAACGATTACTTGAATCTGAGTCTAATTTCTTACACAAGTGGTATATGGGCTCAAGAAGGTTACCAAATCATGACCAATGTGGAGCAATGATGTGTCATCAAGACTTCTGAGTATGACCATACCTATGTGGCCCCAACCTCATTTAGAGTGTTAGCCATAACAAGGAATCAACCAATAGAAGAAAATATCATGCTCCACACCCATACTTGGATAGGATCTTAATAGATGAGGAACTCCACATTGCAAGCTGACTCAATTTCGATGACCTCTTGACAAATATTGTATTAACTTATATCATGCAAGTGGACATTCATCCACAAGATATGGACATTCATCCACAAGATATGGACCATTATGTGACTAAAGTATTAACTTATATCATGCAAGTGGGCATTCATCCACAAGATATGGACATTCATCCACAAGATACAGACCATTATGTGACTAAAGTATAACCCCAAGTTTTATGACTGGCTCTTGAAAAAGTAAGACACACCACAAACACATTGAATGCAATGTACCTTGATTCCCACAATCCTAGGAAGGATTTTCATGCTTTCCAAGGGGGAGGGGGAAAAGTGGAAAATGGATGGAGACTTAAAATAGATATTAAAGTTTACAAGAAAGAATGAATGTGTGAAAATGTATGGATTGATTGACATGAGAATTCTCATTTTCTAGATTATATCATTCATCATTAGACACTAATCTTTCTAGTCACTTTATCTTCCATGCAAGAGATGCCCTCTAAGGAGAACTAATCGTGGGCTATTGTGTAGCAACATGAATCTAAATGGCAAAAAAATATGATAAAGCCAATAGGCTTCCCTTCTTGTAGGAGGAGCATAGAAGATATGGATTTGCTATGGAGATACGAGTGTTCAACCAACTAAAATACCATAGCATCCACAATTTGGAAGGAGTAGCAACATTTGAAGTGACAGTAACTACAAGATATAGGCCTTATACAGACGTTAAAAGCAACGAAAATGTAAATAACAAAATTTTCCCCCGTCATCGCAAAAAGCATCGTTATTGGCAATGCCATAGAACAGTCAGTATCAGCATCGTTATCAGTGTTGCTATTTGCATCGGTATCAGCATCGTGATATAGACGCTAATAACGACGCTCTGCGATGCTAATAACGATGCAAATAACGATGCGTGCAAGTAAATTTGCAACACTAATAGGGACAGTAACAGGGGGAAAAAAATTTGTGGCACGGCAGCAAGCTGCCTTGCCACATATAGCACTGTGTGCTTTATTTGGGCCATACAAAATAGTTTCTGCACTGTGTACAATGCTCGTGTAAACAAAAACAAAGTATACTTAAATCATAACACTGATACATGAAATAAATACATGATCGCATAATGAAAGCGACTGGTACAATCATGACAAGATATCACTACTACATAGAAAATGTCTACACAGATCAGGCGACCAAAAAAGAAGGGTGTGTGAGCTCTAGGGATCCAAGGGCGAGCTATATATCCTCGCCATCGAAAAGCTCGTCCCGTCGCAAAGGAGTGATCCGGGTTTTTTACAACCTGGATTATTACCACAAAATTTGGTCAAAGCCCCTATCAAGAGCTTACCATATCACTTTGGGTTTACTCTTCAACCACTAGGTATGCTACATTGCTTCTCGATTATGATAACTCTAGCAAATGGGGGGAACAAGTTCTTAGAAGGCATGTCAATGTAAAGAGTAAAAGGGATGGTTATCTTAGTGAAGATGAAAATGGATTACACCTAGGAGTTGAGTGAATGCATAGATTTTTCAAAGGACTAGCCTCCAACTACACATGGGCTCCGTCTGCATCACTAAGATTTGAAATCTATCACCATCATTAGAGGACACCTCACCCTTGCACACAAGTCAATATCCACATCATGGTGTCATTTGGATCTTGCACAAAAGCTTACAAGCATGGACCCCTTTTGTCACATGCTTATATGTATTTATATACATATGGGAGACTAAAGTCAAAGCAGCTTTTAGAAGCCGTTTTTTATAATCTCAATAACTCCCAAGAAAAAGCGAATTTCAAGAAAATTCCCGCGAAACCCGATCGGTTTTGACCTAGTCTACAAAGTTGCAGAAGAAACTTTTTTCAAATTCCTCACGGATTTGAAGTTACGAAGGCGCAGACTGCTGGCTACATGCAATTTTCTTCTCTCTTTCACCACACCAACTTTTCACTCTATCCTTCTTGTAAATATATTATAATAATGTGCTTTGGGCACCCACCTCTTGTAATCTAGCTCCATTTCTCTATGTTGTCTACCATCACCCTTGGCTTCTTGCATGATGACCAAGGTGGAGACTTGTCCCATTCACTATGCTCCATATTTTCAAAGATGCCATACATCATCTAGGATTATGTTAATCAAGAAGATTAGCTTAATCTAATCCCTCATGGAGGCTATATAAAGAGCCCATGGAGAATGGAGAAGGGGAAGAGAGGACAATGACAAGTCCATGAGAGCATTCTAGAATACCCTCATCTCTTTGAGGGAAGCTATGAGTGAGTTCTTTTATTATGTAGCATAAGGCAAGCTTCTTCTACCTCTTCTCCTCTTGTCTCCCTCTCCTCTCATCTCTCTCTCTTATATTCCAATATGGTGTCTAGTACATATATTCTCTCTTGTAAATTTGTGTCTTGGTTCTCTTGATTCTCTTTGAGAAAAGGAAAGAAGAAGGACAATGACAAGTCCATGAGAGCATTCTAGAATACCCTCATCTCTTTGAGGGAAGCTATGAGTGAGTTCTTTTATTATGTAGCATAAGGCAAGCTTCCTCTACCTCTTCTCCTATTATCTCTCTCTCTTCTCATCTTCTCATTCCATGTAGCATAATGGCAAGATTCCTCTACCTCTCTACAGGGCCACCGCGTCTATACAATCGGTCGATCAATGCAGTGAGACCGTGCCTCTCTACATATCGAGTCTCAAGGCCGATCGGATCGCGATTTGTAATGAAGTGCTGTAAAGAAAATAAAATACTAACTGTTAGAAACATGATTGTCAGTACAAAGGATATTGTAAAAAAATAAGCAAGCAAAACAAAAGAAAAACTTACAAAGTCCTCCAGATATGTCCTGTAGCTGCCACTCCCAAGATGATGGACCACTCCAACCTCTAGTTGTGCCCTCACCACCTCGCGCTGCTGACTCCAACATCCTAGAGAATCGGTAGCATCCTCCCTCAGTCGGTGCCAGTCGTCCGCATCTAGCCACTTAGGCTTTGTAGCCCCACTCTTGAGTGCCTTGCATGCGTCCGATCATCTATGTGACATATATGCACGCATGCAGTCCATCATCCAGCCCGTAGAAAATCTATCTGCTGTGGTTGGAACCATAACTCCTCATGTAAGGATGCTACTACGTAGTCCTTGCTCCCCTCCGATATGTTTTTCCAATGATCTAAGACGTTGTGCTAAAAAATTGGCACAACTCTCTCATGCGAGCCATCACCCTCCTCCCCTCATCATTCATGATGATGGCTCCTAACCTATCATCGACAAGATAGGCATATCCCTTTGGGGTATGCCTAAGATGGGTTCTCTCCCACCTGTGTCCACGCTCTTGGGCATATCCAAGAGACTCCTATACATCCGGTGTACCGATCGGGGTAGTATCTATCGGTGTAGCACCCATAGAGGTGTCACCCTGCAGACAGCTGAGCAAAAGCTGGAGTAATTGGAGTAGATGTCCCCATAGGTGTTACAAATCCTAGAGGTAATGCAACTCTAGCAGAACGACAAGACGGAGACACCGCGTCCGTGCCCCCATAGCAACCACCTGAGCCACGCTCCCTGAAACCACCACGAGAGCAAGGAGTGGCACATATATCCCATACCAACCACGGGCTCACTGCCTCTGTATCTCTACAGCATCCCCCTGACCCTGAAGCACTCCCTTCCTCTGGCCCAAATCTGGAGCGTTGACCTCGTCTCCTCGAAGCTGAAGCATCTGATCGCACCGAAGTAGATCTAATAGAGCGTCCTGACGATGTCTAAGATAGCTCCTGGTCTGCCATGTCTCTGAATCTCGCCATCTGATCTGGAGACATGCGTATGAAGATATCTTGTAATTTCTCATCACTCATCCCTTGACTCATCCTGAAAATGTCACCTCCACAGACAAAAAATGATATTAGCATAATCAATTTAAATCATACATAGTAATATAAATCCTAAAAAAATGATCTCACTTAAATTGTATATATTATGTACCCTTATAAGCGATTAATCAACGAATTGAGTAAGTGGATGCTCTAAGTATGAAGTATCCTATGGTCCCATATCAATCTCCTCACACAACTCTGCATACACTGGAAGGTCGATAGACATGTCACCACAAAAGAATGAGTCCACCTCGTTCTCAATTGGACTCATGTATTTCCATCATTGTTAGCCGATGTTGGCTCCTCTACATGCTCCAAGCTTTCAGTGGCCTCCACCCCTTGCAATAGCGACCCCTCTATTTGCATATTGTCCTCAACTATGCTCAGAACATCTCTTTGATCATATACTCTTGCACTTCGAGGAGCTGAAGGTATAACATATCACCATCGAGGTTGTCGGGGGTTTGGATAGAAGATTACCTGTTCACAAACACGTATAAGAGAGATTAAACTATTGTGACATGTACCATGTCGTAATACAATTAACAAACAAATGAGTTCATGCACCCTGTTCACAATGGGCCAGCAACACAAAGGTGTCGCACAAATCCATTCTTTTTTTTTCAGAATCTATTTCGAGAAATCCAAATGGACCTTGTCGAACTATTGCTCCGTCGAATAGTATCATGAAGAAGCTACGGTAATCCATTGTAACAATACTTTGTAAGTTCCCAAAATACTCCATCTTATCTATAACCGTGTTTGGATCTGCTGCTCGTCATCGGCTCTCCTGCTCGAACCTTGCCATGATACCATAGTCCATTGTGAAGCGTATTTTGTCAATATGCTCCATGCCAAAATGCCGTTTACGTGACTATGCTGCACTATATATTTTGTATTGTACATTGAAACACTCAAATTAGTTATCGCATATAAAATATAGATACAACAAATCCTAAATACGTCATCACCTTTGGACTACATGCCCTCGAGAATTCCCACTCCTCAATTGAGATCTCTGCCCCTTCGTGAGATGCTGTGGTCAAAGCTCCATGCAACCATTGCGTTGACATGAACCGCGGCATCTCCTCCATGCCCTCAGGATATCGAATTGGTTGATGGCACGTACTATGTCGAAATTCAGATCGCGCTTCCTCTCGATCCTGCCTAGCGATCTGGTACCTAGCGAGCCACGTCTCCATAGAGGCATGGTGCAATACCCGGGGGGTCACTCATGAATATATGTATATATAACGTGAGTTCAAAATAAGGGGTTTTTAAAACACTAATTTTATACATTTTTTACATACACTACAAGGATTTAAGCTTATAGCGACGGCACGTAGCGACGGCGGGTAGCGGCGTCGCTATTTGCGCGATGCAAATAACAACGCAAGTAGCGACGCTCCACAAGGAAAAAAAACAGGCTGAAACCGAGCGCGGCTTTATTTTGCGTTTTTGCATTTTGTATTTTGAGAGCGAGAGCGATGGAGAGAGCGACCGTCGTGAGAGAAGGAGAGGAAGAAGACTTACCGTCACCACTGCCACTGCCGCTGCCGCCATTGTTCGCAAAGGAGAGGAGGAGCTTTCATCACGAAGAGGAGCCACCCCACAGTCACCATATCTCATCGGTGAGTCTCCCTCTCTCCTTCTTTTTCTTGTTTAAGGTTTAAATGACTTTCTCTTTTGCTTGTTTAGGAGAGGAAATGAGAGAGAAAGAGAGGGAGAGAGAGGGAGAGGGAGAGAAAGAGAGAGAGAGAGGGAGAGAAAGAGAAAGAGAAAGAGAAAGAGAAAGAGAGGGAGAGGGAGAGGGAGAGGGAGAGGGAGAGGGAGAGGGAGAGGGAGGAAATGAGAGAGGGAGAGAAAGAGAAAGAGAGGGAGAGGGAGGGAGAGTGCATTTTCTCTCTCCCTCTTCCTTTTGCTTTTGGAGAGTGTTAGGATATATTGTGAGAGGGAGAGGAAATGAGAGAGAAAGAGAGGGAGAGGGAGAGGGAGGGAGAGAAAGAGAGAGAGAGAGGGAGAAAGAGAGGGAGAGGGAGAGCAAGAGGGAGGGGGAGGAAATGAGAGAGGGAGAGAAAGAGAAAGAGAGGGAGAGGAAGAGGGAGAGGGAGAGGGAGGGAGAGTGCATTCTCTCTCTCCCTCTCCCTTTTGCTTTTGGAGAGTGTTAGGATATATTGTGAGAGGGAGAGGAAATGAGAGAGAAAGAGAGGGAGAGGGAGAGAGAGAGGAAGGAAATGAGAGAGGGAGAGAAAGAGAGAGATGTATACTCAAATGGATAGCTTTATGGAGATGTATGTTTACTCAAATGGATAGCTTTTGTCTACTCAAGATGTAGTCCACCTGTGTGTGTATATATTGGGATGATAACATATCCATGATTATGGTAATGGTATGCACTTTGCTTTTTTTATGGGTACCATTACATCGACTCCTTAAGAGGGCTAAAAATTAGTCATACACTTTATAAAGTCTAATTAGGAGATTTAAGATGCACGATAATAGACTTATCGATAATGGTATGCAATGTGCTTTACCATGGGCCACGTACATTGGTGACTCTTTAAGATGGCTTAAAATTGGTCATATCCTTCATAATGTCCAAGTAGGGGATCTAATTGTGATATGCATAATTCCTTGTTTTTGTATTAACTTTATAGGCATAACAAATTAGTAATCATGCCAACTAGTCAATGGAAGGACTAAAAGAAAATGATCCCCTAGCTAATGGTCATTATGGTACTTCATCAAAATGAACCCAAAAGTATTGCCATAGAAGAAGAATCCCTTAAATTGAGCATAGGATATTTTCTTCAAATGTTATGACTATGAGTATAATTGATTGGAACAAATTTTATAACTATGGTATACACACATACACCCTCACACAGGCACAAACATTTTTACTATTTGATATTGTCTTTGATATGGTAACCTTGTATTACATTGTTGCATTTGATGTCTTCCAATCATTACAATAAAAGTTGATAAATTTCATAGATGGCATTAATTTTTATACATGGACCTAGGACAAAAAAACCGCATTACTAAGATGCTTTTTGTTGAGACTGATTTATTATTAGACTAAGAGATCCTCAATGATACTCATAAATTTTGTTGACTAGGATTACTTATACTCAAAGCCCTCTAGTCCAGTTGTACAAGTAATCCTAGTAGAGCCCCTCTAAGATACTCAAAGTACATAACCTAGAGACCGTAGCTAGGTATATAAGGTATAATGGCCATACAAGAAGACACCTCAATAATTGATTGATCACCACTAAATCCCAAAGAAGAATCGTGTTCCATCCCCTTCAACTCTATATTCACCTCGTGAAGAACTTCATTAATCATAGCATCCTTGTCACCAATCTTTTTATTGCAATGATGAAGTAACATATTCATCACTTTTCCTTTTAGCATCTAAGGCATTATCCAATCTTTTAGTCAAGTCCAAACATTTAGTCTTCAACTCATGAACCTTATGAACCAATGCTTTTTTTTTCTACAATAACGAATAATTATCTACCGAGACAAACAAATCCTTGAGCATGGTATATGGCCTAGATATAACATCAATAAATCTCTCAACTACTATGTCCCATGCATTTCTTATATCTTGAAGTTTAGATTTCAACACCATGGATGCATCAATATCAACCTCAATGTTTTTCAAAATTTGCTTCTTAACCTCTTGCAGAGGCTAAAACCTCTCAAGCAAGAGCTTATGGTCAACTTGCAACTTGACATATATCTCCATAAAGCTATCCATTTGAGCCTCATTTTTTCAAATTGTATTACAAGTCAATAAATTGTTTGTTGCAACGTAGACAAGATGGAAAACAAAGAAGGTCTTGTTGTTCAAGATCGCGAGGCGTATCTTAATTAGCGTGTCCCATGTCCTTGCTCTCAATGCAAGTTGGCAATTAGACAAAAATGCCGATCGTCTATAGAACACATACGACGATTTGGCGAGTTTCAATCTGAGATCATTGATCAGGCGATTGCAGATTTTCAGCAAACGGTAATTTGAAGTTAATATCAATCATGCATTGTACTCGCAAGCTAATTGCATGCCATATACAATAAGATTGGGTCTTGCTGGCAAATTTTCTATCCAAGGAGGTGATGTCTCGTCCCAAGGGGGGGTGCACCTTTTGTGGCCAATTAGAAGAGTTCGTGGGCATGCGATGGATGGAGTGCAGGAGCCAATACATCACTCGCAAGGCCAATCTATACCGTCAATGCTAGAGGAGACAGACAACCTTCCAGACCTACCTACAATCTTGGAGCCTGAGATGGAGGCAATGAGATCGATGCATTGATTCCCATGGATGTGGAAAATTCTAATCCGCTTAGAGAGGAAGCATCCATACCATTATATGATGGGTGCCGAGTATCTCGGTTGAAGACACTGCTTGCACTCTTAAGTGTGCAAGCAAAATACGGGTGAAGCGATACGAGTGTGACCGAGTTATTCAGGTACCTTGCACATAGGCTTCATTGAATATATTTTTTGACACTATTATTACAAACATTTGTGCTTTTTCAAGATGTTTTATGATTTTTTTCAAGTTATTGAAATATCATATATTACCACCTGTAAATACCATGCCTGAGTCTCGTGATGATGCACGACATGTTTTACGAAAGCTTGGCATGGACTACAATAACATCCATGCATGTATCAACGATTGTATACTATTTCGAGGAGAATACGAGACTATGGAGACATGTCCAAAGTGTGGTGCTCACAGGTATTGACAGGACTTGCAAGGACAAACCATCCCTCAAAAAGTTCTCAGACACTTTCCATTCATCCCCCGCATAAACCACATGTTTCGTACGTCAGGCATGGCGAGCTTGACAACGTGGCATGCGCAGAATAGGTCCACGGATGGAGTTCAACGAATATCAACGAATTCGCGCACATGGAGCCACATTGAATCTACCTTCCCAGGCTTTGCACGAGAGCCAAGGAATCTTCAGCTCGGTCTTGCAATGGATGGCATGAACCCATTCGGTCTGCGCTCAACTTCTTACAGTGTGTGGGCTATAGTCCTTGTCAACTACAACATCCCTCCATGGCTTTCTACGAAGAAATGACATCTCATCCTTAGCTTACTCGTCCCAGGCCGCTACAAAGTAAAAAATATGGACGTGTATCTTCGTCCATTAGTCGATGAGCTTAAGATTTTGTGGGAGGAGGGGGTCACCGTGCAAGATATGAGCAGGTGCGATGGTCGGCGGTCAGAGCCATTCTCATGTGGACAATGCATGACTTTCCGGGATTGGGAGAGTGCTCAGGTGACCAGGCCTCCGTTCTCGCTGGTAATATCTATATTTTATCTCGTTCAATCAAGTATTCACTAGGTTGTGGTGTTGGAATAGGTCTAGTTACCTTAGGTTATCATGCATGTCCATTGTGCGAGCCACAGTTAGACTCTCGAAGGTCACGAACCATGAAGAAGATGGTATATCAAGGACACGCTGCTTTCTTGCCGGAGGATCATGAACTCAGGGAAGGTACCAACGGTGGAACCAGACAATGAAATAGCTACCAACGGTGGAACCAGACAATGAAATGCTATGGTCGTTGAAGGACGATGATAGATTGACTGGAGATGTGGTGGTTGGAAATGGGGTAGAAAAAAGAATGGATGCCTCAATGGAAGAGAAGGTGAATCACTTTTGTATGTTGCACCATGCCTCCATGGAGACAAGGCTCGCCAAGTACCAGATTGCAAGGCAAGATCGAGAGGAAGTGCGAGCTGAATTTCGACGTAGTACGCGTCATCGACCGATTCGATATCCCGAAGGCATGGAGGAGATGCCGCGGTTTATGTCAACGCGATGGTTGCATGGAGCCTTGACCACAACATCTCGCGAAGGGACAGAGGTCTCAATGGAGGAGTGGGAATTCTCGAGGGGATGTAGTCCAAAGGTGATGAGGGGTTTAGAATCTGTCGTATCTAAATTTTATATGCGATATCTAATTTGAGTGTTTCAATGTACAGTCATATATAGTGCAACGTGGTCGTGCGGACGGCATTTTTGCATAGAGCGTATTGACAAAATGCGCTCCACAATGGACTATGGTGTCATGGCAAGGTTCGAGCAAGAGAGCCGGCGACGAGCAACGGATCCAAGCACGGTTGTGGATGAGATGGAGTATTTTGGGAACTTGCAAAGTATTATTATGGTGGATTACCGTAACTTCTCCATGATACTATTCGATGTGCAGTGGTTCAAAGTGGTACTTGGAGGAGCTGGAGCAACAGTTCGACGAGGTCCATCTGGATTTCTCGAAATAGATTCTGAAAAAAAATGGACGGATTTACGCGACACCTTTGTGTTGCCAGCCCATTGTGAACAGGTGCATGGAGTCATTTGCTTGCTAATTGTATTACGACATGGTTTATGTCACAATGGTTTGAACTCTCTTGTACGTGTTTGTGAATAGGTAATCTTCTATCCAAACCCCCGACAACCTCGATAGTGGTATGTTATACCTTCAACTCCCCGAAGTGCGAGAGTATATGATCAAAGCGATGTTCCGAGCATAGATGAAGATAATATGCAAATAGAGGGGTCAATATTGCAAGGGGTGGAAGCCGTCGAAAGCTTGGAGTCAGCATGGGCTAACAATGATGGAAATACAGGAGTCCAAGAATTTTTTGAGAACGAGGCAGACTCATTCTTTTGTGGTGACATGTCTATCGACCTTCCAGTGTATGCAGAGTTGTGTCAGGAGATTAACATGGGACCATAGGATACTTCATACTTGGAGCATCCACTTACTCAATTCATTGACCAATCTCTTATAAAGGTACATAAGATATGCATTTTAAGCAAGATTTTTTTTAAAATGATTTATATTACTGTGCTTTGTATGATTTAAATTGATTATTTTAACATCATTCTTATCTGCGCAAGTGATATTTTCAGGATGAGTTGAGGGATGAGCGATGAGGAGTTGCAGGACATCTTCGCACGCATGTCTTTAGACCAGCTCGCAAGATTCAGAGAGATGGCAGACCAGGAGCTATCTCGTTCTTCGTCAGGGCGCTCTGCTAGATCTGCTTCAGCACGATCGGATTCTTCGGCTTCGAGCAGACGATCTCGACGCTCACGACTTGGGCCAAAGAGAGGGAGTGCATCGGGATTAGGGGGATGCTGATGTGGAGACACGGATGTGGTGTCTCCGTCTCGTCGTTCAGCTGGAGCTGCATCACCTCTAGGATTTGTCACACCTGTGGGGACGTCTACTCTAGTTACTCCGGCTTTTGTGCAGCCGTCAAGCAGGTGGCACCCCTTTGGGTGCCACTTCGAGACAGATTACCCCCGTCGGTACACCGAATGCAGAGGGGTGTCTTGGATATACCCAGGAGCGTGGACGCAGATGGAAGAGGACCCATCTTAGGCCAACTCCTAGGGGTTATGGATATCTAGTTGATAGAAGGTCAGGAGCCATCATCATGAATGATGAGGGGAGGAGGGTGATGGCTCGCATGAGAGAGTTGTGCCAACATGTTTTTCGGCACAACGTCATAGTAGCATCCTTGCAGGAGGAGTTTCTGGTGCCAGTCGCAGTAGATAGATTATCTACGAGCTGGATGATGGATTTCATGCGTACATACATGTCACATAGACGATTCGACGCACGCAAGGCAATCAAGAGTGGGGCTGCAAAGGCCGAGTGGTTAGATGTAGACGACTGGCGCCGACTGAGGGAGGAGGCTATAGATTCTCCAAGACGTTAGTGCGAGGCGGCGAGGGCACGACTCAAGGCCGGAGTGGTCCATCATCTTGGGAGTAGCAGCCACAAGACATATTTGAAGGACTTTGTAAGTTTTTCTTTTGTTTTGCTTGTTTGTTTTTTTGAAATATTCTTTGTACTGACAATCATGTTTCTAACAGTTAGCATTTTGTTTTCTTTGCAGCACTCCATTACAATTCGCGATCCGACCGGCCTTGAGACTCAATATGTAGAGAGGCACGGTCTCAATGCATTGATCGACCGATTGTATAGACGCGGCGGCCATGTAAGTCACTCATCTTTCTTGTCCGTAGTTACCATGAGATATTTGAATGCATTATTGTATGGTGGATTGATGTGTTGTTTCTTTTTCTGCAGATTCTGTTCGATGCTCCTTTGCGGCGGGACGAGCTTTCGGGGGACGAGGATTTGTAGCTCGCCCTTGGATCCCTGGAGCTCACACACCTTTATTTTTGAGTCGCCTGATCTATGTAGACATTTTCTATGTATTAGTGATATCCTGTCATGATTGTACCAATCGCTTTTTATGCGATCATGTATTTATTTCATGTATCAGTTTTATAATTTCAGTATACATTCTTTTTGTTTGCAAGCGCTTTGTACACAGTAGTGCAGAGCCATACAAGCTGCCCTGCCACAAAAAAAATTTAATCCCTGTTACCTCGCTATTAGCATCACAAATTTTACTGCTCGCGTCGCTATTTCCGTTGCTATGCGCGTCGCAAAACGTCGATATTAGCATCGCTATTGGCATCGCAAATGCAACGCTAATAGCGATGCCAATACCGACATTTCTATGGCATCGTTAATAACGACGCTTTTTGCGACGATGGGGGCAAATTTTGTTGTTTGTATTTTCGTCGCTTTAAACGTCGGTATAAGGCCTATATCTTGTAGTGATACAGAAGGGTGTCATATAAATGGGTTACTTACAGATTGAATAGAAAAGGGTTATGTTTTATTTAAGAAAAATTTATAGATTAGGATATTTATAAATAGGCCATGAACGCACGTTATATAGAGAATATATATATAGTGAACCCCCCGAGGTGCAATATACAAAAGCGATTCACCTTCTCCTCCATTGCAGCATCCATTCTTTTTTCTACCCCATTTCCAACCACCACATCTCCGGTCAGTCTATCATCGTCCTTCAGCGACCATAGCATTTTATTCTCTGGATCCACTATTGATAGCCATTGTGAAATATGCACTAGCGTCTCAGACACCAACCAACCTTCAGCCATGCTACCTTCTGGCCGAGCTCATTGTTGCACAAAGCCTTTCACGGTTTTCATGAAGCGCTCCAAGAAGAACATACATCGCATATAGACAGGTTCAGCAATCTACTTCATCTACAAGATGCACAAGAAGGTGGATCTATATCATGAGCATGCTGATAGGCAGGTATTTCTCAAAGAGACAGACCGTCTCTACTGCTTCCCGCCTCACGAATTCAATAGAGGACATCTTAATCTCCTTCTATGAGATCCATTGCACTAAAGTCGACAACCTATAAATGGCCCCGCGTATTTCTGGAGTTAGGCATCCTACAATCGTGATCGGTAGTACAAACTGCCACAAATGAGAAAGCATTATGAACAATGGCTACACTCCAAATAGCAAAATGCGCATGCCAATTACAATCCATTCATAGTACAAACCTGATTTATCTTATGCCAGTCATAGGATTTTAGCCCTGATAATTGGTCATCTTTAGAAAATACAGACCTGAGAGAACGCATCATACCCGTCGGAGTGCGGATAGACTTGACTACTTGCTTCACAATGCACTCTTCTCTCTAGTGGACAAAACCCAAGGAGCGCTAAGGATGAGATGTCCTTTCTTCGTAGAAAGCTATGGAGGGATATTGTAGTTGACAAGGACTATAGGCCACACACTGTAAGAAGTTGAGCGCAGACCGAATGGGTTCACGCCATCCATTGCAAGACTGAGCCGAAGATTCCTTAGCTCTCGGGCAAAGCCTAGGAAGGTAGAGTCAATGTGGCTCCATGCGCGTGAATCCACTGATATTCGTTGAACTCCATCTATGGACCTATTCTGCGCATGCCACATTGTCAAGCTCGCCATGCCGAATGTAAAAAACATGTGGTTTATGCGAGGGATAAGCGAAAAGTGTCTAAAAACTTTTTAAGGAATGGTTTGCCCTTGCAAGTCTTGTCGATACCTATGAGCACTACACTTTGGGCATATCTACATAGTCTCGTATTCTTCTCGAAACAGTATGCAATCGTTGATACATGCATGGATGCTATTGTAGTCCATGCCAAGCTTTCGTAAAACATATCGTGCATCATCACGAGACTCAGGCATGGCATTTGCAGATGGTAATATATGATATTTCAGTAACCTAAAAAAAATCATAAAACATCTTGAAAAAGCACAAATGTTTTTAATGATAGTACCGAAAAAAAATCAACGAAGCGTACGTACAAGGTACCTGAACAACTCGGTCACACTCGCATCGCTCCACCCGTATTTTGCTTGCACACTTAGGAGTGCAAGCAGTGTCTTCAGGCGAGATACTCGGCACCCATCATATAATGGTATGGATGCTTCCTCTCTAAATGGATCAAAAGTCTCGACATCCATGGGAATCAATGCATCGATCATTGCCTCCATCTTAGGCTCCAAGATTGTAGGTAGGTCTAGAAGGCTGCCTGTCTCCTCTGGTATTGACGGTATAGATTGGGTAGTACCTTCCAAGTGGTGGATTGGCTCAGGCACTCCATCCATCGCATGCCCACAAACTCTTCTAATTGGCCGCAAAGAATGCACTCCTCCTTGAAACGAGATGTCACCTCCCTCGATAGAAAATTTGCCAGTCACAACCCATCTTCTTGTATATGGTATTCAATTAGCTTGCGAGTACAATGCACGATTGATATTAACTTTTCTTATCGTTTGCTGAAAATCCAAGTTCGCCTGATCAATTATCTCAGATTGAAACTCACCGAAGCATCATACGTGTTCTATAGACAATCGATGTTTTCGTCTAATTGCCAGCTTGCATTGAGAGCAAGGATATAGGACACGTTGATTAAGATATGCCTCGCGATCTTGAACAATAAGACCTTCATCGTTTTCCATTTTGTCTACTTTACGATAAACAATTTGTTTTTGTTATCATTCTTTTTTCTTTCTTAAATTGTTTGAGAAGGGATTTTTTCTCTTGTAACTCAGCAAAAATTAACGTATGTAAATTCTCCACCCACCCACCCACAGATTAACATATATATGTCGGAGTATTTTCCGTCTCGTGGTGTTACACCGGACCTCGCCACCACTCTCTCTTTGTTTTTTTTCCATTCATTATCTCCTCTCCTTCCATCTCTCTCTCTTTTTTCCTTTCTTTATTATGCTATATGTTTATTCCCTCTCTCTCGTTCCTTCTTCTTTTTTCTCTTCCTCCCCCTCTCTCATTTTCTTTAACAATCACGACTATGACTACGATGAAGACCACGACCACGACCATGACTACGACCACCGCGACCACGACCACGACTACGACTACGACCACGACTACGACCACGACCACGACTACCACTACCACTACCACTACCACTACCACTACCACTACCACTACCACTACCACTACCACTACCACGACTATGACCACGACTACGACCACCACATCTACCACTACCACTACCACTATCACGACTACGACTACTATAATAAATAAGAAAAGAAGAAAAAAAAAACTACTACTACTACAATAAACAAGAAAAGAAGAAAAAACTACTACAAAAAAAAAACAAGAAAACTAAACAACGATAAACAAGAAAAGAAAAAAAACTACTACGACTACTACTACTACAACAAATAACAACAATTAATTTTCTTTTCTCTCTTCCTCTCCCTCTCTCATTTCCTCTCCCTCCCTCACCCTCTCCCTCTCTTTCTCTCTTTTCATATCAGGTTTAATGTTTTTTCTCTCTTTTTCTCTCTCCTTTCCCTCTCTCATTTTTTGCTCTATCCTCTCCCTCTCTCATTTCCTTTTCTCTCTTTCTCTCCCTCTCTCATTTCCTCTCCCTCCCTCACCCTCTCCCTCTCTTTCTCTCTTTCCCTATTACGTTTAGTGTTTTTTATCTCTCCTCTCCCTCTCTCATTTTCTTTTCTCTCTTCTTCTCTCTCTCTCTCATTTCCTCTCCCTGCCTCACCATTTCCCTCTCTTTCTCTCTTTTCCTATTAGGTTTAATGTTTTTTCTCTCTTTTTCTCTTTCCTCTCTCTCTCATTTTTTTCTCTCTCCTCCCTCTCTCTCATTTCCTTTTCTCTCTTTCTCTCCCTCTCTCGTTTCCTCTCCCTCTCTCACCCTCTCCCTCTATTTCTCTCTTTCCCTATAAGGTTTAATGTTTTTTCTCTCTTTTTCTCTCTCCTCTCTCTCTTTCTCAATTTTTTCTCTCCTTCCCCTCTCTCATTTCCTTTTCTCTCTTTCTCTCCCTCTCTCGTTTCCTCTCTCTCCCTCACCCTCTCCCTCTCTTTCTCTCTTTCCCTATTAGGTATATGGGTTTTTTCTCTCTCCTCTCCCTCTCTCATTTTTTTCTCTCTCCTCTCCATGTCTCATTTCCTTTTTTCTCTTTCTCTCTCTCTCTCGTATACGCTCCCTCTCTCACCCTCTCCCTCTCTTTCTCTCTTTCTCTATTAGGTTTAATTTTTTCTCTCTCCTCTCCCTCTCTCATTTTTTTCTCTCTTTCTCTCATTTTTTATCCATCTCTCATTTTTTTCTCTCTTTCTCTCATTTTTTTCTCTCTTTCTCTCCTTCTCTCATTTCCTCTCCCTCCCTCACCCTCTCCCTCTCTTTCTCTATTTTCCTATTATGTTTAATGTTTTATCTCTCTCCTCTCCCTCTCTCATTTCCTTTTCTCTCTTCCTCTCCCTCTCTCACCCTCTCCCTCTCTTTCTCTCTTTCCCTATTAGGTTTAATGTTTTTTCTCTCTTTTTCTCTCTCCTCTCCCTCTCTCATTTCCTTTTCTCTCTTTCTCTCCCTCTCTCATTTCCTCTCCCTCCCTCACCCTCACCCTCTCTTTCTCTCTTTCCCTAAGGTTTAATGTTTTTTCTCTCTTTTTCTCTCTCCTCTCCCTCTCTCATTTCCTTTTCTCTCTTCCTCTCCTTCTCTCATTTCCTCTCCCTCCCTCACCCTCACCCTCTCCCTCTCTTTCTCTCTTTCCCTATTATGTTTAACATCTTTTCTCTCTTTTTCTCTCTCCTCTCATTCTCTCATTTTATTTCTCTCTCCTCTCCCTCTCTCATTTCTTCTCCCTCCCTCACCTTCTCCCTCTCTTTCTCTCTTCCCCTATTATGTTTAATGTTTTTCTCTCTTTTTCTCTCTCCTCTCCCTCTCTCATTTCCTTTTCTCTCTTCCTCTCCCTCTCTCATTTCCTCTCCCTCCCTCACCCTCACCCTCTCCCTCTCTTTCTCTCTTTCCCTATTATGTCTAACATCTTTTCTCTCTTTTTCGCTCTCCTCTCCTTCTCTCATTTTTTTCTCTCTCCTCTTTCTCTCTCATTTCCTTTTGCTCTCTTCCTCTCCCTCTCTCATTTCTTCTCCCTCCCTCACCTCTCCCTCTCTTTTCCTATTATATTTAATGTTTTTTCTCTCTTTTCCTCTCCCTCCCCCTCTCTTTCTCTCTCCCTCCCCCTCTCTTTCCCTCTCCCTCTCTGATTTCCCTATTATGTTTAATATCTCCCTCTCCCTCTCTCATTTCCTCTCCCTCCCCCTCCCTCTCCCTCTCTTTCTCTCTCCCTCCCTCTCCCTTTCTCAATGTACACGAATTATACCTCATTTCCTCTCCCTCCCTCTCCCTCTCCCTCTCCCTCTCTCAATACACACGAATTATACCAAAAACAAGTAAAAGAGAGAGAGAAAACTCCCTATCCCTCTCTCATTTTCTCTCCCTCCCCCTCTCCCTCTCCCTCTCTCTCTCATTTCCTCTCCCTCTCTCAATACACACGAATTATACCTCATTTCCTCTCCCTCCCTCTCCCTCTCCCTCTCTTTCTCTCTCATTTCCTCTCCCTCTCTCAATACACACGAATTATACCAAAAACAATAAAAAAAGAGAGAAAACTCCCTCTCCCTCTCTCATTTTCTCTCCCTTTCCCTCTCTTTCTCTCTCCCTCCCTCTCCCTCTCCCATTTCCTCCCTCTCCCATTTCCTCCCTCTCCTTCTCCCTCTCCCTCTCTTTCCCTCTCATTTCCTCTCCCTCTCTCAATACACATGAATTATACCAAAAACAAGTAAAAGAGAGAGAGAAAACACAAAAGCAAAGCAAGAATGGACAATGCACTCACCGTAAAGGCTCGAAGAAAGGTTTGGCGGCTCCTCTTCACAATGGCGGCTCCTCTTCACCCTCCGTACACCTCCTCCTCTTCTCGTGAACGGCGATGGCGACGGCAGTGGCGGTGGAGAAGCCTTCTTTCTCCCTCTTTCTCTCTTTCTCTCCCTCTCAGCAAGATACTCGTCTCCCTTTCGCTCTCTCTTTCGTGAATGCGTAAAAAATGATGCGCTCGGGTTTTGGCTCGTGTTTTTTTCGTATGGGTACCGTCACTATTAATGTCGCAAATACAAATAGCGACGCCGCTATTTCTCGTTGCTAATGGGCATCGCTATACCCTCATATCCTTGTAGTGAGTTGGGTAGATGATAAAATGATGTAATTTTGCCAAGTACTTGGAGAAGGTGGGGTGGGATATTGACCATAGCAAATATACAAAATTCTTGCAAATTTTTTATGCCCAAAGAAACAATGGCACAATAACCATCAGGCAAGGAGAGACCTCCAGAAGGGTGGTAGTTGCCCCTCGGGTAAGTTACTCATGAATATATGTGTGCATCACATGATTTCAAAGAAATATTTTTAAAATACAATGTTTATATATTTTTACATATAGAAAGGTATAATATAAAGTTTTTATTTACAGACTGAATAGAAAATGGTTATGTTTTATTTAGGAAAAATTCACAAATAAGGGTATTTATAAATAGGCCTTGAATGCACGTGATGTAGAGAATATACATATAGTAACTTTCCCAAGAGTTTCCCTTAATCTACAAATTGTGGAGAAGACCCTAAGATTAGTAGATAAGCTGAAGAAGAGGCCAAAGAGGGACATCTATGGGGGTACATTGGGGATAGACGAAAAGAAGGTCTACACAAACTATGGGATCAACTTGGCTGACATTCCTGAACCCCACTATCCAACTGCAAGTAAAAATGGTCCATACCCTCTTCTAAAGCCAAAGATATAATGCTCATATAATCTATTGATGTTAGTTAAAAATTATACACTAAAGTACTAGTAGTAGCAAATTATCAAGGAATTTGACAAGCATACACAAATACGACATGTCCTATAGCTCCATGTGAAGCTCTTAGCATAGCTTGGTGTAGACTGCAAGGTCTATGCATAGGTCTCCATAGAAAGAGGAGTCCACTTTATTCTCAAAAAACTCTTTTGTTCATGTCTCTTCATCTACATTGCCCGTGTTTGTCTCCTTCACACACTCCAAGCCCTCCTTATCCTCCAGCCCCTGCAATATTGACTCGTCTATCTGCATACTCTTCTCGTTCATGCTATAGGGACATTGGTTTCATCATACACTTTGAGCTCTCCGAGGTGTTGATGGCACAATAACACCAATGAGGTTGTCGAGGGTTTTGATAGAAGGTTATACATTAAATATAATATATAAGCTTGCCAATAAAGAATGAAAAAGCATTTGTGACTATTTTGTACTGTGGAAAAATTAACAAAACAGATTGTGCGCCTATTCATAATGATATTGCAAGACAAACATGTTGTACAAATCCTTCCATCTTTTCTTGGAATCTACTTTCAAGAATCCAGATGGTCCTTGTTGATGAAGGGCTACTCTTGCTCACTCCAATGTCACTTTAAACTATTGTACATTGAATATGATTATGGAGAAGCTATGGTAATATATTGAAATGACACTTTATAGGTTATAGCAATACTCCATCTCATCTACTATAATATTCAAATTTGTGACCCACTATGGACTCTCTTGCTCAAACTTTGCCATGACACCACTGTCTATCCTAAAGCACATTTTGTCAATGTGCTCAACTCAAAAATGTTGCCTACGTGACCATGCCATGCTATAGATTTTATATTTTATATCAAAACTGTTAGGCTAGTTGTCATGTACAATTGCTAGAAACAACAACAAAGAAAGCATGCAATCACCTTCAAACTACATTCCCTCGAGAATTTTCACTCCTCTCTAGAGACTTCTACCCCTTTGTATGAAGTTTTGGTCAAGGCATCATGCAACCACCTTATAGACATGAACCGCTGCAACTTCTCCATATCCTTGGAATATCGAACCAGTCGATGGCATGTGCTATGCCAAAATTTTGATTGCACTGTCTCCAATTTCCTTTTGGCATGCTTGTACCTACCGAGCCACTTCTCCATGGATGCATGGTACAACATACGAAAACAATTCACTTTCTCCTACATGGCACCATCCATCATCTTCACTATCCCATTTTTGACCACCATATCTCCTGCTAGTCTATCATCATTCTTTAATATCCACATCATATTGTTATCTAAATTCACCATCAATAGCCACTGTAAAATATGCACTAATGCCTTCAACACTAGCCAAACCTTCAGCCATGCTACCATCAGGATGAGTTCACACAAATCCCTTCAGGGTTTTTATGAAGCACTCCAAGAACAACATCCATCGAGTATGGTCAGGTCATGCAATCTCCACTTTGTCCACGAGATGTACTAGGAGGTGAGTTTGTATCATGAGTATGCTCATAGGCAAGTACTTCTCAAAGAGACAGATTGTCTCCATGGCTCCTTGCCTTGTGATTCAATAGAGGATGTTTTGATCTCTTTTTGTGAGATCCATTACACTAAATTTCATCACTTATAGAATCTCTATATTTTTCTCTCTCCTCTCCTTTATTTTTCATCTGTCTTTATTTTTCTCTCTCCTTTCTTTCTATTTCCCTCTCTCATCCTTATCTCTCCCTCCTTTTATCTACTTTTCTCTCTTCTCTCTCTATTTCTCTCTCTCTCTCTCCTCCCTCTATTTCTCTCTCCTTCCTCTCTATATCTCTCTCCCTTCCTTATATCTCCCTCCCTCTATCTATTTTTCTCTTCTTGCTCTCTCTATATCACTCTTCTCCCTCTATTTCTCTCTCCTCTCCCTCCTCTTTATCTCTCTCTTTTCTTCCCCCTCTCTGTACCTTTCTCTCTCCCCATTTCTCATTCTCTCTTTGTTTCTCTATTTCTCTCTCCCTCACTCTAATTTTCTCTCTCCTTTTATCTCTCTATTTATCTCTTTCTCCCTTCCTCTCCCTTCATTATCTCCATTTTTATATCTTCTCCCTCTCTAATTCTCTCCCCAATTTCTCTCAATTTTCCTCTATCCCTCCCTCTCTTTATCTCTCTTCCCCTCTCCCTCTCTCTATTTTTCTCTCTCCCCCTTTCTCTATTCATTTCTCTATTTCTCTCTCCCCCTCTCTCTTTCCCTCTTTGTTTCTCTATTTCTCTCTCCCCCTCTCTTTGTTTCTCTCTCCACCCTCTCTCTCGCTCTTTGTTTCCGTCCTCTTTTTCTTTCTTTCATGTCCTCTCTTTATTTTTTATGAAGCCCTCTCTCTCTCCCTTTTTCTTTCTCTCCTTCCTTCTCTCTTCCTCTCCCTGCCTTCTTCTTCTTCTTCTTCTTCTTCTTCTTCTCTCTCTCTCTCTCTCTCTCTCTCTCTCTCTCTCTCTCTCTCTCTCTCATGTATTTCTCCACAAACAAAAATAAAGAGAGAAAATAAAAAAATACAAAAACAAAGAAAGGAGAGGCAATGTACCTACCTCAAAGGCTCAAAAGATAACACCCTTTGTGTTTCCCTTCTTCTTCTTTACTTTTGCAGCTTCCTTCCCTTTTCTCCTTTGCACCCCTCTTCTCCTTCTTCACGGATGGCTACAGTGGTGAGCTCTCTCTCTCTCTCTCTCTCTCTCTCTCTCTCTCTCTCTCTCTCTCTCTCTCTCTCTCTCTCTCTCTCTCTCTCTCTCTCTCTCTCTCTCTCTCTCTCTCTCTCTCTCTCTCTCTCTAAGCTTTGAGCTCTCTCACTCTCTCTTTTTTTCTCTTTTGCAACTAGTCTATAAAAATGCCACCCTTGGGTTTTTGACATTTTTTTTCTTAGTACACCATCACTATTTGCATCACAATCTGCATTGCTAACTGTCGATATGCAAGTCACAATAGACATTGCAAAGTGTGTCACTATTAACATTGCTACAAAGCATCACTATTTACGTTGCTACAAAAAATTTGCACATTGCAACAATTATTGTGAGGCAAATTGCAACACCACTAATTTATATTGGAAATGAGCATCACTATATCACCATTCCCTTGTAGTGTATTTTCTTTTGGGACATTTGTCGATACCTTTCCATTCAAGAGGAACTCTTCTTCTACTTGCAGTATTTTTCTCCTTCTATAGAGTGGTTAGTCCTCTCTTATAGTGAAAGTTTGACTAATGCATGTGATTCATGGGCTTGGTTATTTTCCTCCTTGGCAATGTGTTTAATGCTCCATACTTCAAGTTTACTAAGTTCCTTGTTGATTTGATAGTGTGTTCTCTTTAAACTTGCATTTTTCATTTGCCATACTCTTAGAATCTACTTTACTATTAAGAGTGCATATCCTCATCCCCATGTACAAGGCTAGATGACTTACTTTTTATAAAGTTGCTACTTGATTCAAATTCAAAAGTCTCCTTTTCTAATCATGTTTCCTTCCGGATCATAGATCACAATGCCATTCGAGGATTTTTGATGAATTTTCGATAGGACATAATATTATGAACACTACCAAGTAATTCTATAGTCTCTTTCTCATCTCCAAATTTTCATTTCAATAAGAAAGTGCTACCTCAATATTTGCTACTTAGAACTTATATTCAAATTCCTCGAGTTCCAAAATCCATCTCATAACTCTCTTTGATAAAATTGATTTGTTTATCAATTTTGGTAAGAGAGTGTAGCTAGTCAAGATTGTGATTGCTTTTGGTAACAAATACCTTCTGAAGTTTTGGCATCTAAATCTAAGATTGATCGTTATTTGGTCTATCTCCAGATAGGTCCTCTCAGTGAGAACTCTATTTGCATAGTAGATTGAACTCATGTAACAATAATTTTCCCTGACTACGTGAATACAACCTCAGTAGCATCTTTCTCTACTAAGGGATCTACAAAAAACTCATTTTCCCAATTCGATGCTTGGACCAAAGAAGTGTGACCTATTATTTCCTTGACCTATTGGATAACTTCTTCAATTTCTCAGGTCCATTTTAGTGGATCCCTCTTGGCTACCATTTGTGAAGGATATAGTGATTATGAAGACAAGGATATAAATCTCAAGAGATACCTCACTTTATAGATGACTACAATAAGTTCTTTTGTATTAGTGAGAGATGTCAGCACCACTAGAGCCTTAACCATGTATGGGTCTAGTTCTTCTATCCCATTCTCCAAAACCACATGTCCAAGCAATCTTACTTTGGATTGGCCATCCTGACATATGATTTTGTCCATTTTTTTCAATACTTTATCCTCCAACTTTACACAATGATCTTTCCTTGGATTATGGACATAGATGTTGTGTATAAATTCTCTTACAACTATTTCCAGGTATGGAGATTGCATCTTATTCACTCTCCTTTGATATTAAGATGGACTCGTTCTAAGCCCAAAAGGTAGAACTTAGTAGTATAAACATCCCCATGAGGTTATGAAAGTAGTTTTTCCTTCATCCTTCAAGGCTATTGGCAATTGAAAGTATCCAAAACAACCATCATAATCCATATCTTTCATATGAAGCCACCAAATCTAAAACTTCATCTATGAAGGGCAAGGAATAATGATCTCTTTTTGTGGCCCCATTTAAAAATGTGCAATTCACACAAATGCACTATTCTCCTATCTTTTTAGGGGCAATAAGAATTGTATTTGCCTAGTTAGAGTGTTTTGTCAGATATAAATCCAACTTAAAGGAATGTTTTCACTTCCTCCTTAAGCACCATGTCATTCGTTGGGCTATGAGGGGTTTTATCCTTTGATAAATGGGTCTCACATCCTCTTTTAACTCAATATCTTAAAATATTCTTCTTCCATGATATTAGGATATTTTTCTAGCATTGTTAAGTTCTATGTCTCTTGCTAATGCAGATTGATACTCAACATGTTATTTAAGGGTTTTCTCTTCTTGAGTGAAATTGATTAATGCTTCCTTAGCTCTTTAAGATCTTCCAATCTACTCTCGTCTTCTTCAATTCCTAAGTCATTCTCCCCCTTTTCTTTTTCATCTCTTACCTTCAACATTTGGAGATTCCTTTCCTCAAACTCTACTACTCTCATCCTCTTCCAATGTATCCTCTCCTTTAGAAGATATATCATCCTTCAACAAGAATAAAAGACCTCGATCATCTTTTGTTGGGATATTAGTCTTCTTTCCACTTCTTCCAAACCACCTTAGTTTTCTTCCACTTACAACACACACTTTCCTTGCATTTGAGTATGCATTGATCTCTCTTCTCTCTTCTATTAGAGAGACCCCAACTTTGCTAACCTTAATCTCTACCTCTTTGGACATAACATCATTCTTACTTCCTTGTTCTTTAGCAATATTCTTTAGCCTAGTTTCCAATACAAGGGATGGTATATGAGGGTTAGAATCTCTTGAGCTTTTTGAATTCTCCTCCTCTTCCTCCTCTATATCATCAATAAGTATTTGCTTCCTTGGTATCATATCACACTTCCTTGTGGTACTCCTTGTCTCTCATATATTTTTATCACCCCTCTTCCTCAAGCCCGTATTGCTCTAGCTTTTCTAAGCTAGGGCCTATCTAGAATTAAGTGAAATGATCCTAAATCGGCATGCATTAGATGGAAATTTATCTTAATATATACCTAGTACACTTTTACTTCAAAATCTGGAATGATTCCAAGACAGTTCACTCTTGCATGGCTTGGCATCTTAATGTGAAAATCAGATCCAATTGTTATTTGAAGAGCAAATTTTTCTACATAGGCTTCAGTGATAATACTCACCTATGCACCTGAGATGCACCTCCATCAATATTAGCCTCAATATCTTGATTATTGTGCTAAGAATATGTTATATGGTGTCGTGAGGTTTTTTGTCAAGGGAAGAAACCCTCCAACCATGGGACATTTTGAGGTATTATATGTTCGTGGATGAAGAGGCAAGATGATTAAGTTTGAAGTGTCGAATCACTACTAAGTCCCTAGACTAATAATGCATTGCAATTAATAATGCACTATTAAGTGCTTGCCTTGATATATATACTTGGCATCACACGTGCTTGGATAAGGTTTTTGTTTAGGAAAGAAGAGAAAATCAACATGCTTTGTGTAAAAAGCTAAGGTATGTATGGCAGAGCTTCACGATGTAAGGACTAAAAGTATGACAGAGGGAAAGAGGTGCATGAATCGTATGTTTATGAAAAAGGGAAGAGAAGGCTATTATAAAAAAGGGGGAAGTGAAAGATAGAAAAAAAAAGAATGGACAGGATGTTAGGTTTTTTCATGGAGGATTCAGCATGATTGAGAGGAGGAGGATACGTGACATTGTGTGTAAGGAGAAGGAGAGCAGAAGAAAATAACGCTGGTAAAAATAAGCTGTCTCGGTTTTCGTCTGCACAGGCAGAGAGCATCATTCCCGGTTGCTCACAGTGCTATCGCAAACAACTGAACAGTGAGCTTGAAACTGCCGGTCATCCAACACTTCAGGTCTGACTGCCAAGTCAATTGCATGCGGGCGGCACTGTTGCTGCAAAGAGCTCTCATGCAGAAGCATTCAAGAAGAGCCTGCACCATCGGCAAGCTTGAGAGGTGACGGCGCAATTTCTGGACACAACAAACTCTAGACCACTTACTATATAGAAAGTTCACACTATAACTAGGAAGAATAGCAATCAAACTAGAAAGAATGTAGAATTTTCTAGTTATAACTAGATAATTTTGTCATCACGAATCTCTTCTAACTAGTAAATCCCTTTTTCTAGATAGTATCTAGAAAGTTGAAGCCTTATCTAGTAACATTATCTAGTAAGTTATTGTATATCTAGTAACAATATCAACATAACTAGGAATTTTTTTTTTCACTAGTCATAACTAGCAAGTACTATCATCTATCTAGGAAATTATGGATAGTCTTTCAAGTTAACGTAGACTCACGATTTTGCTAGGTAAAACTAGTAAATAAATACTAGTTTATTTGAAATTTACATTTGTATATTACTCACTTATGAGCTAAGCTTTCGATTCCACACTTATAGCTATACTCACTAGTTTGTGTAGCCTATGCTTAGTCTAGCCTATCCATAGCTTATATATAGCCTAGCTTATACATTAGGCATAGGATAAGCACATGCTAGGTTAGGCATTGGCTCAATAATATAAAGTAGGAACATTATATGCTATGCATAAGAATACAACTTATATATGGCATTTTCTAGGCACAAGGTAACCATAGAATAGGATAGGGTTGCGTTAGGCATTGGCTCCTAGCATATGCTTACCCTATGTCTAAACTCTTCCTAGAATATGCTTAGACTATGTATACACATAGGATTGGCTTATAGTATGCCTAGTATTTTCCTAACTTGCCATATGTGTACCCTATGCCTACCCCCTATGTATTTATGTTAGACATACCTATGTCTAGCCACTCTATAGCCTCTATCAGTTTGTCTGTACGAGGAGCCTATGCATATACCTTGCCTATATAACTAATCCAATCTAAACCTAAGCCTAAGCTTAAGCTCTACCTTACTACGAGCCTAGCCCTAACACTAACCTTTAATGTAGTATAAGCCTAGTATATATTGAGTCTAATTCTAATTTAAGGTAAAGAATATAGAGAGTAAGATAGGCTTATACATCATGTGTTACTTCTATAAAAATAAGTTGTATTTAGTCATTTTGTGGATTCTCATTAATTTTGACCTATTTGTAGTATAATTCTAACTTTTTATATGCGTGATGATGATCATATTGTGCTAAACAGATGATAATAGGCAATTAATTTGTTTTGCTTTTGGTGAGCAAATAACTAGACAAGTATAGAGATGTAATGATTGTAATATTGATCACTAGTGGAGTGCAATGTGAAATTATTACTATTAGGAGACTGTTATCACATACAGCTATTTATATGCTTTAGCTTTAAAGTGATTGTACTCATCTATTTAGAGTCCATTGTTGTCTCTATTTTCTTTTAATTTATTCATATTCATTAAATTTTTCATTAATTAATTGTAATTATAATATTAAAAATAAAATATTAGAGCTAAGTTTAGGCTTATGTTAGAATTAATCATTTTGAGTGCGATTGAGTCGTCCTCATTTACATTGTTTGCTAGTTATAATATGCTTTTGTAATTAATTTGGCTCAATTTTCCATTGCAATCATCGCTTTGATACCATGGAGTTGATTCTTACACATGGTCTATGATCATAGCAGCAAAGTAATGGTTGAAGTATTGGTGTAGTGAACCACTAAACCACATACTTCATAGATTATCTTAAGGGACTGAGAATTAGCAAGATTAGTTGAAGAAGTTGATCTATCACTTGTGCACAAGTAACTAGCTTATTGACGAGTGGAGTGTTGTTCCCATTGCATTGAGCAGCATTTTTAATCACTTGGCTATAGGTTGAGGTGTACATGGCATCTCCCCTATATCATAAGTATCTACATGAGTCTCATCTTGCAACATATCTACAAGCTATCAATATTGTATGGGTATATATTTGCATCAACCATGGCTATACATGAGCATTCACCACATTGGTTAGTACCCTTGAACCACACTGTCTTTTCCCTCTTCATCATGCGGACCACACATTGCCTTTTTCACCCAACCACTTAAGCACCTTAGTCCACTCAACTACTATGTAGATAGGCCACATGATTGTTTAGCCACATTGGAGAACTCGATCACTTGAAGCACATCCTCCTAACTACTTGGAGCACTTTGGCCACATGTTTAATTAAGCAAAAATTCAAGCACACTCTTCCACGTGCACATACTCAATCACATAGTCACGTAGTTGCACAATCATGCACTTTATTTCAACTCACTTTACCATCTCCACTCTCTTACCCTTGATCACGAGGCACCCTCTGACCACATTGAGAACTTCATTTTTTTATGACAATAACCTCACTCAGCAATTTAGGCCACATTAGGCACTCATGAATCACTCTAGGTAGCATTAGCACATGATTATATAATACTTAGATACTATACCACCATCACACTCTACTACTTAGTGCTCATAGCATAGTGATGTGGATGGTTTTGGGAATGGGAATGGGAATGGGGATGTGGACTAGAATTGCCCTCCTTTGTCACCATCAAAGAGGGCTCTTATAAGTGGATGGGATTGGGATGTGGGTTGGTTTGAGGATAAGCTAGGTCTAGGATGGCAAGCTAGAAAATGGCCATCCCATGTCATTATGGCTCATAGCATTTTACTAAAAGAACACCTTATCCACTCGATTACTTAGACATATTGAAGCAGATGATTACCTTATGCACTTAGGTAATATATAAGGCCAAATTTGCACGATTCTTGGACAAGAGTGCAAATACTTTCACACATTGTAGATGCATTTGTACACACACTTTCAAGTACCTTAGGATAAGAACTAGGGTACAAGGTCTTTGGGGCAATTTGTACATGTGTGAGAGTAAGATGCAATACATTAGTCCACATGTACATATCGTGTCTGGAGAAATTGAAGTGAGAGTGTGGATCTTCTTCTTCAAGCTTCTATGTGGTTCTTTGAATTCTTCTTCAAGCTTCTATGTGGTTCTTTGAATATGAATTAGCTCTCTTATAGATTAGGAACCCTTCACATTAGCAAATCTTATAGGAAAAAGGATAGCATGCAATCTATTGATTTTAGTGGGGATTAAAAGAATAAGGGGTATATAGCACATGAAAGACAGTGTGGAAAAAGAGGTTTTAGTAATGGCTAGTAGGGTTTTGCATGTTTTCTACCTATTTAGCTATGAAGCCAAAGAAGCTTTGTAAGACCTCCATTGAGGCAGCATGATGCATATAGATATCATCAAGATAAGGTTCCTTAAAAAGGACATCTGTGTTGGTGTTGCCTAGCTCTATGTGTATTCAAAGTGTGTTGCACTCACAAAAGGAAAATACGTGTTTGACAAGTTCCCAGTACCAAACAAAGTCTCTTGAAGTGCCTTGATCACTAGAGATAGGCAAAGCATGGACATGGTGCCGAAGCTTTGAGATGTTTTGGCAACATCTCAAAGGTGAGTGTCTACAAATTTGGTCACCCATACTTGCATTATGAAAGCTTGTATCAAAGAAGGGAAAAAAGATACAAGCCAAGGTACACAAGCTGGGGCTTATTTAGTCACTTTTGGTTGCATCTTCAAGGCATGTGGATGCATAGAAGTGGCATAGAAGGGCTAAGAAATACACATGATATAGTAGTTGTGGCATTGTATTGGTAGATATATGTGTTGAACTTAGCTTGCTTTCAAAAGCACAAGAAGTGTTTAATAAGCTGCCAACTCGAAATTTAGTTAGCTTACTAACCAAGCCAATGAAAGCCAAAGTTGGAGGCTTTGATCATATATTACACGACTCTTTACATATTGGAGGGATTTTGGAGCACTAAATATTGGAGGGATTTCGGAGCACTAAATATTGGAGGGATTTCGGAGCACTAAATATTGGAGGGATTTTGGAGCACTAATTAATGGTGCCAGGATACCATCATCGATCTAGACAAGGTGGCTCAAAAAGATCATTCGTTGTGGAGGTTGGGGCATAAACATGAGTCAACACTTGGTCACTCGGTTCTCACCAATTGTTGAACTCCATTGCTAGCCCCTTTTCCTCTATACATGCTTCTTCAGCAATACATCTATAATATTTTTACTTGACAAATGTCATAGAGAATATCAGGCTCTAATACCATGAAGAAACTGTAAGCAAGAAGGGAATAGAGATGGCTCTAATACCTCACTTGACTATAGAATAGAGGGGTTTACATCCACCACTCTAAAGGTATTCTTGTTATTCAAAAATTCATGCCATCTTAGTCTTTCATCTCTTGCACTCAAGCTCTAACATACTCGTTCAAGCAATTGTTGCTTGCTAACTACAATTACTTTATCCACATCTACCACCACAATCTATTCAAAAGGAAAACCATTTGTTGGCATGAATGATAATGACAATTCACAGATAAGGCAAACATAAGCTCATGATTTACAACTTCAACAATTATGAAATCTCTCTTTTCCATTGAGTTCTTTTCATCATAATTGACCCCAATGCAAGTAATGAAAATAGTTCTCGTGTTAGAAGTAGCTCAAAGGGGTAAACAAATCCATATGAAATCCAAAAGGAGAGTAAGGGAGGGAGTACATATATGACAACCAAAAAAGCCAATTCAAGGTACATTAGTAGGCTGTGTACTCACCATCATGCTAGATGACACTTCATAGATTATCTTAAGGGACTGAGAATTAGCAAGATTAGTTGAAGAAGTTGATCTATCACTTGTGCACAAGTAACTAGCTTATTGACGAGTGGAGTGTTGTTCCCGTTGCATCGAGTAGCATTTTTCTCACTTGGCTATAGGTTGAGGTGTACATGGCATCTCCCCTATATCATAAGTACCTACATGAGTCTCTTATCAAAGAGGGCTCTTATAAGTGGATGGAATTGGGATGTGGGTTGATTTGAGGATAAGCTAGGTCTAGGATGGCAAGCTAGAAAATGGCCATCCCATGTCATTATGGCTCATAGCATTTTACTAAAAGAACACCTTTTCCACTCGATTACTTAGACATATTGAAGCAGATGATTACCTTATGCACTTAGGTAATATATAAGGCCAATTTTGCACGATTCTTGGACAAGAGTGCAAATACTTTCACACATTGTAGATACAAGCTTTTGTGTAAATGGCTTTTGTGAATGTACTATACTTTGAGGTCTCTTGCTAGTAATTCCTCTAAGTTTGAATGCATCCTTAATCTCCTTCCATGTATATACTTGCTTCCTTCATGACATAGAAGAGGAAAACTTGGAGGATGGTGATGATCTAAGAGATGTAAAAAGCCCTAGATGTTGCTTTTTTTAAAATACTATGTCACCTTACTTGCTTCATGGCATAGAAGAGGAAAAGTTAGATGATGATATTGATCTATGAGATCTAGAAGGAAAAGTTTAGGAACCTTCATCTTGGTGCCCAAGGGTGTTTGTCTTACAGGGTTACTTCAATTTTGCATTCTACACTTGTTATGTTTTTCTTTTCATCTGAAATAAGCTCTTTTACTTTGATTGTGGAGAAAGTCAGTTGCTTAGGCTGATGGATAAGAGAAGGCTCTTGCAGATGATATAGAGGTGGCCATTCCCCTATGTTTGGAGGTTGTAGCAGGTGAGGAGAACTGTGAAGAATGGGATCAGTTGGGTTGTAGCCATTGCCATAGATCAAGTACCATTCTACAGGATTTGAGATATCATTCCCAAGGTCTTCCATTTATTTTTCATAGTTTTTTTCCTCAAGAAAACAAGGAAGCCTTACCGAAAATTGAATTAGAGAGAAAGGAAGAGACATTGGTGTTCACAAAAGTTGTTGAGGAGCTTCCTTCATGACATAGAAGAGGAAAACATGGAGGATGATGATGATCTAAGAGATGTAAAAAGCCCTAGATGTTGCTTTTTTAAAAATACTATGTCACCTTACTTGCTTCATGGCATAGAAGAGGCAAAGTTGGAGCTTTAAATCTCAATAAGGTAGTTGAAGCTTAATAAGGTAGTTGAATATGCATTGAATCTTATTTATGGAAATGGAATTGAACAAGGTATAACTTCTACTTGTAAGGGCGACATGGATAATGACTAGGGAGTGTTGTAGATACTTGTGACACAAGTATATGTAATAGGCCATGGAAGTCCCACTGGAGCAATATATGTTTCATGCTAGAGACCTTTTGCCTTCAATCAACTGATTTGGTAAGAAAGTTTCCTTATCCATCATTCATCATAATATGCAAGTATCTACAACTGCTAGTAGAACTTTTTTGATGGCTATATACACCCCGTGAAGATTGGCTTTTGATTATACCAACATACACACAAATCACATCACAGATAGGGAGACACACCCCCAAGGAGCATACACAATTACAAGTGCTCGAGGACCCCGGCCTGCGAGAAACCTCCAACATTTGTGGCCCCTACTTCAACCACCTACCCCAATGCGATACAATTGGATCTAACCCCCAGGTATAACACAAAGTTTCCTTCTACCTCATTCTCAAAGGTTTTTTATATTTTATCTCAAATGTTGTGAGTGTCCTTGTGGATATGGAAATTTATTATGCAATGCTTCAAGTCTCTTAATTTAGGATAGCATATCTTAATTCGCATAAGCACTTAAAAGGGCAGTTTTAATAAATTAAGATTATGAATGCACATTTAAATTGAAAACAAATGTAGTTTTATGGCTATGAAATTTTTACAATACCTCATTGGAAAAACTCATCACATTTATAAATTATTTTTGCATGTCTGTACGTGTGTGTGTGTGTGTGTGTGTATGTGTGTGTGACTTTAGATTAATTATCTCATGTAACCATGGACAATATAAATATTTCTTTCAAAAATCTATGAATAATGGAGCTAGGAGTATCTAGTATTATCTAGTACAAAATTTGATGAAAATGGGTCATTAATGACTTTAATGACATTAATATTGACCTGCAAGAGGAACGTTGGCACCAAATTAATTCTCCTCCTCTTCTTCTTCCTCTTTTTTTTATTGGTCTGGAGCTAGCCTTGAGCTCTCATGCATGTTCCCGCCCTCCAGCTTCGCTCTCACACTGATTACAATCAGGCCTGGAGCTGATCGTAAGAGTGAACTCCACTGACCTAGCTAGTACTGCCCAGCTCCCCCGTCAAGTGTAGCACTGATTCGTGCGTGGTGTGGCGTGCGTGGCGTGTGCGCGCGTGGCGTGGCGTCAGAGAAAGGCCTGCCGTCCGGATCCAGCTCGTCGGTGAAGGCGACAGCAACGAGGGAGAGGAAGTCGTCATTGTCATCATCTGCATCATCATCAGCAGCAGCAGCAGCGCCGCTGTGGTGGCTTCCGACAAGCAGCAGCTGGTTCCTGTGGGCAGTAGCTGGTTCCTGCGGCTTCCGACAAGCAGCAGCTGGTTCCGACAAGCAGCAGCTGGTTCCTGCGGCTTCCGACAAGCAGCAGCTACTTTCGACACGCGGCGGCTTCCAACAAGCGACTTCCGACAAGCCACTTGGAATCTCGTCATTATCGCGAGACGGGCGCGGGCCCTGTGGGCGGCGAAGAAGATCCCCCGTCGATCATAGAGTACAGCCACGTTCTACGTCAGCAACAAATTAAAGTCAAGAGCTGCTTCCTGCGCTGTGAGTTTCCTAGTTTTTTTCCATTTAGTAATTATTATCTATCCATATCAAACCAAGTGAAGGGAAATGTTTTTAACTTTCGTATTAATGAGATTACAAACTATTTGAAGCCATTTCAGACATCTCTTACTGAAAATTTTACAAACTATTTGAAGTTATATTAGACTTCTCTTACAAAAAAATTTGTACAAAGTCTATAAAAATAGTGCTTCGAGATGCATGGCCAGCTATATTTAGCTTGTCTTACAAAAAAGAGAGATGATAAAGTCCACAACTACATGATGAATCCTAAAACATATCTAATGAGATAAGTTTAATTACTATTAACAAATGAAAAGCCTTTGTTGTCCATTAGAATAACAACCATGTTCCATAAGGAATTTTGTGCCTCTTCTAAATATGTTTACATTCGATTCTCATAAGGAAGTGGGGGATAAAGCTTGAAGAGTATGATGTAGAGGCTTAGACTAATATTTATAAGTTATGCAAGTCCATTATTATCTTGTCTTTATCAAAGCACGCTTACTTCAATGTCATTGAGAACAAGCGTGGTGCTTGGGAGTTATACGAGAAAATGTGTAATCTTTTTTCGCAATTATATTGGCTTTAGAAACTCATGGATCTTCTTATGAAGAAAGGTAATGCTATGTCTTCTCACTGGAATGAGTTTCATTCCATTTCCATCTAGCTTACTTTCCAAACAAGGGATTACCTTTGAGAAAAATGTAGGAGCCTTTGCTTATAATATCCAAGCAAGAGATGTCTAACCATGCCTGATAATATGATTATTTAGCATGTTTAAGGGTATGTTCATGGAATGTTAATGCACTCTACTTAAGGGTATGTTCATGAAAATTCTATGATATTTTGGAATGAGGAATACTCATGATTTTCCTATAATAATCATCCTAAAATGACTTGTTTGAGGAGATGTCTAACCATGCCTAGGAAAGGATAACTGTTGTGATGGGTCTTTTTGGCCCTAGGGACACGATCTTCCTATCCAAGCAGGGTTTTGTAATATCTCCTTTGCTTGTTCTATCTCCTTTGCAACCTGCATCGATATCGCCCTCAGCTAGCGACCTCCTGCAGCGGCTTTTTACGCTAGGTTTTCTTGTGTATACGTTTGTTATAGCAAGCTCCTAGTATCACTTGCACATATCTGTCTGGATAAATTTTTATAGAACATCTCCTTTGCTTGTTTGAGGAGATGTCTAACCATGTTTTGCGAAAGGATAACTGTTGTGATGGGCCTTTTTGGCCCTAGGGACACGATCTTCCTATCCAAACAGAGGTTATGATTCTCATGTTTACTTTTTACGCTAGGTTTTCTTGAGTATAAGTTTGTTATAGCAAGCTCCTAGTATCACTTGCACATATCGTGTCTGGAGAAATTTTTATAGAACATCTCCTTTGCTTGTTTGAGGAGATGTCTAACCATGTTTTGCGAAAGGATAACTATTGTGATGGGCCTTTTTGGCCCTAGGGACACGATCTTCCTATCCAAACAGGGGTTATGGTTCTCGTGTTTACTTTTTATGCTAGGTTTTCTTAAGTATAAGCTTGTTATAGCAAGCTCCTAGTATCACTTGCACATATCGTGTCTGGAGAAATTTTTATAGAACATCTCCTTTGCTTGTTTGAGGAGATGTCTAAGCATGCTTTGGGAAAGGATAACTGTTGTGATGGGCCTTTTTGGCCCTAGGGACACGATCTTCCTATCCATAGATTCATTAGACGTGTCACCACATTTTCGTACACTCAAATAGGGAATAGTTGATGAAATGAAGGGCAATTGTTTAATATACTGGATAAACATTTAACATGTACATGCTTACGAGTAGACCTCATGTTCTTCAAAGAAATTAAACTATGCCAAATGTGTGCCTCATGTTCTCAAGCATAAGTTTATTATAGTAAGCTCCAAGTATCACTTGTTTGATGAGATGTTTAACCATGCTTGAAAAAGTAAGCTTGAAAACTAAAATTGTTAAGAGATTATATAAAGTTTTAATTGAATGGTATTCTTATGGCACAGATGGCAAGTATCTCAAGTGATATGAGAAGATGCTCATGCTTATACAAGTGTTCAAAAACTAATCAAGGATGGCAGATGGTTAGTCGAAGTACTTTCTACCATCATAGCCGCCAAGATTTACTTGGTAATATGCATAGGAGAGTTGGTTTACAAAATCCAAACTTGACTATGGCCGAAGATGAGGAACAATTAACTGAAACTATAGACGGGCCCACAGAGAGGAGACAGGTTTGGTGCAATTGCATTTTATATTGTCATGGTGGAAGATATGTTGTTCCTTCTACCTTTGCTATTCATCAACAATTGAGGTTGAAATATCGAGACTTGGGACTCGAGATAGGATTAACGCCACAATGCAATGATGATATAATAAGTGATGTTCATGATCATGGAGATCATGCATATAGTGACCCAGATCAACATTGTGAGGATAATGCTAACAATGTTGAGCACTTGGAAGAACATGATGAACATATGGATATGCATGAAGGCGTTGATCCAAGTAGTGCAAATGTGGATGGTACAGAGTCTTTACTATGCATCCAGATACTTGAGAAAGTAATTGAGTTACAAGCTCTTTGGGATAAACATAGAATATCTATTACAGCTCAGGATGAAATGCTTCAACTTTTGTTTGGTGATATGGGTGGCCAGAGAGTTGGAAAACGAGATAATGAGCCTTTGAAACCAAGCTTGAGTAAGCTCTTAGTTCAATTGCCTAAGACATGGGATGGGACCTTAGATGGAGTAAGGATTCCTGCATGTTGGGAGCAATTGATTACAATGTACAATGGTCTTGGAATGATTCAATCTCAACGCTATAAGATTTGTGGAGGTACACGTGATACTCCTCATGAGATAGAGCTTTTTGAGCCTAGTAGAGAAGATCTGTATGTGGGAAATGTTGAAAAGTGTTCTTGTCCAGGAAATAGAAGACAAAGCATCTTGAAACGTGATTGCTTGATTTGTTCTTCCAAGTGTCCAAGGTGTCAAAAGACACGAAAGGATATGCTTTCATTTGACTATTTACCTATTAAGAATCAGCTACAACTTTTAGTAAAAAGTCAAAGCTTTTGCCATGGATTTTTACAAATGTGGCGCCACAAGGAGAGATGGCTTGGACAAGCAGTTTCTATGCATCCAAACTCATCCTTTGAATTTTGGGATGGATCAAAATGTCGTGAGGTCCAAGATTTTTGGAATCCAAATACTGAGTACGAGCTACCTATCATCTGCCAAAACTCAAGGTGTAATACTGTGTTTTCCACCTTTCCAAGAAAATCAGAAACACTTCAGCATGGATGGAGCGAATCTAGCAAGGAGTATATATTTATATGCAATAAGTGTCGTACTTTGAATAAACACCATCAGCAGCTATGCAAGGTACATATTTCACTAGTTATCTTTTCAAAATAACATAGAATCATAGTTGTGAACACATAGAATCATACTAGTTATTGCTCTATGCGTATTTGTACTAAATTAATTTTTTATGTAGGGAGAACCTCGAATCTTCGCTCTACTTCTACATTGGGATGGATTCCAAGCTTCTCGAACAACTCAAAAGGATTGTGGAGCAGTAGAAATTATGATTTTAAACGGTGGCAAAAGGTCTAGGGTTGGGATTCTTCCTGTATTATTTTTTCCACTAAGTAGCAAAAAGTTGATTCGCAATTCAAGCTTTGCATTCGGGATCCTTTTGAGACCATTAATAAAAGAGCTTGAGGAGTTATTCATTGAGGGAGTAAATGTGTTTTATAATTATCCAATTGAACGTATCTTTGATAATTCCGCTCAACAAACACAATTTTGCAAGATACGTGCAATGTTAATGATGGTCACAGGTGATCATCCAGCCCAATGCAAACTTGGAATGTTTAAAGATGGAGGACAATCCTTTTGTCGAAGGGATAAAGCTCAGGCTACCTTGGATAGTAATAACTCATCATTTCAAGGTCGCTATATTTATGATGGAAATAGATATCAAGCTCGGTATCCTCCAGAAAAACGTACCATAGAAGGAATGAAAGAAGCACTTTTACAATCCAAAAAAGCATTCACGCAAATTGAACGAGAATGTATACTCAAGGAAGCAGGATTATCAGGAGAGTCTATAATGTGGAGATTGCATGATCTATATGGTTTCAATTTATCATTGGATTTAGTCTATGATTCAATGCATATTTTTGCATTGAATGTATTCAAAAAATATATAAGTGCTCTTATGCAAGCTACATCCAATGAGACAAAGAGAGAAATAGATGCTTGTGTTGAAAATGTATTTTCCCTCGCTCCACAATCCATTCGAAATGGTCGTTGGCCATCCACTCCAAGCAAATACCATGATATTTTTAAGGCAGAGGAGAATCAAAAGTTCATCCAGTGGTGTTTACCATATATTTTACTAAGAATTTCTGACTTACATAGAGAAATCTATGACTTGGGGATTCTTCTAGTAGATATATCCCATGGGTTTTATAATTACAGTCGCGACAAAGGCTGGTCAAAGGAAAGCATAGAAATGATGCGTTCCTTGCTTCTTTCATGGAGAGTAAGAAAGGAAGAGTCTATGGGGGCAAATTCTTCTCCTCTTGAGCATGTTGCAGGTATGAATCTTTATTAATTCAATATATCAATTTCTCATAGTCTCTAATAATGTCTACTAACTTATTTTATTTACAGGGTTTGGAGAAATACTTGATGATGTTTGCAGGCATGGAATGCATGATATCTATTGGTGTTATGAATTTGAACGTAAGGTACTAACATATGTTGGTATCAAGACTAATAAAAAAGACATGGAGATATCGTACATTCATTATTATAGAAGAATACTATTTACAGAGGTCTTCTCAATATTACAGCAAGACAAGGATAGCCTTTTGCCACATGAGAGGACATTAAAAAGTGTTCATATGTGTTTGTCACTTCCTTCTTTTTTTGAGATAAGAAGTCGTGACAGCACATCATGCCACGCAACACATGAACAAGGAATCTTGGAGGTTTCATCAGTCAAGAGGGCGAAGGAGCTATGGAGGGAGCTTGAAATAATAAATCAAGATATCGCATGTTGGAGAATGATAAAACAAAAAGGTATAGCAATACGACAAAAGAGAGCAATAATTAGACCACTTATTCAGGAGGAACAAAAGTATGTAGAGCATTATTGGTCTCTTGAAGAGAATTCTCTACAATCCCAACATGTGACAATGTATAAAAAGTTAGTGTTCAATGGGGATGTTTATAAGCTTGGGGATGATGTAGTAGTTAAAGTTGATGAGCCTAACACTACTGTTGAAAGCATGGGTCATTGGAAGGCTCGTATTACATCATTTTTTTCAGTTCAATGGAATAGAGAGATCATGCTTTTCTTTGGGGCAGAGTATTATAAACAATGTATCACAGTAAAAGATAATAAAGAGTGCTTACTTATCGAACCAACTACAGGAATGAGTGTGTTACAAAGAGAACGTCTTCCATTTGACTGGGATTGTGTAAGGCCTGTAAGCTCATTATTGCACAAGTGTATGCTTCTCCCTTTCACTAATAAGCTTATTGCTTATGAAATAAAAGATCTCTCACCCAGGACAAGACTGCTTCAAGTAGGTGAAGTTGGATGTATTCCTCCATGGCTAGAGAAGAATGATATTGTGTTGGCATATATGGATATGAATAACAATTTAACCAAACATGCGGTGGTACGTGAAGTGGATAGAGAAAAAAAAGAATGCAAATTAGCATGGTTGGAGAAAGATCACAATCAAAATAACTTATGGAAAGTTTCTATGGAGGATAACTGCACGAGGGACTGGAATTGTTGTATCACAATAATACATGGATGGTTGATAAGGAAAAGGAGGAGAGCAATATTACCCTCTGGAGAATTATGTGATTTTCCAGTGTCATGGATATCTTAAATTTATGCAAAAAAGACATGTCTATATAGACTATATACATGCTTATAAATGTAAGTATTTTTTATAACCTTTATTTTATTAGATCAATCCAAGTTTCATATATCTCTAAAACTAATATTTACCATTTTATGAATGATTATTCGTCTTAAATATTATGTTTATTTGACTTGTATGTTTTTTTTTCAGGTTATATTTTACGATGGCGTTTAATGAAGTCATGGCTGTAGATACACCAACATATGAGCAGATATTTTTGCCTCCGCCATCAAACAATCGCAATCCTAATAAGAAATATGGAAGAAAATATCTCATAGCATATTGTCGTAGTACACAAAACCAAATTTATTGTGCAAATCAAGCTACTGTAAGACGTTGGGTGAAATATGTGGAAGAAAAGTATAAAGATCTACGACATAAGCTTGACTTGCAACAAGAGATAAAAGATTACATTGAGTCTAAACATCATGAGATTAAGCCACTTGAGTTTCCAGGGGCAACTTATATTTGGAGAAAAGAAGACATCTACCTATATTTCCTTCGAAATATGCAAACAAATAGAAAATTCAAGAAACAAAAGATGAGACACTTGTCAGAGAGCTCCTCTATGGTACACTCTTTTACATGTATTAGAACTTACTTTACTTTTTATACTCCTTATAATTCAATGTCTTTTACAGAAATCGACTACTTCTATAGTTGGAGAGGATGCTAAAGATGATCAAGAAGTTCAACAGGTTTATTTCAAAAAATTTATTTTCATTTTAGAGTGATGTTTTTTTAAATTATGATTTGGTTTACATAAATGTACTGACATAAATTGCACTTTTTTGTTATATTTAAAAATAAACATTGCAGCAATCCCAAGCTTTTAACAATGAAGAAAATGAGGGTTTGGATCATAATGCATGTGGCACAATAGAGGTTTGTCAATAAAACTATGATATGTACCTCATTGATCATTACTTTTTGAAATATTTATATTTTTTATTTGAATACTGAGTTTTCTTTCAAACAAGATGGAGATAGAGGATGTTTATCGTCCAGAACTACCTTCACATACACAAGATGATTCAAATCACACAAAAAATGACGAGAATTTTGATACGGTGAGCATGATATTTGTAATTATTTTTAATAAAAACTTTGGATAATTTTACTAACATGTTTCATTTTCTTTTAAGGATGACATGCTCAAGAAATATAAATCCTTTACCGACCTTCTTGTACATGCTACACAGGTTAGTTATTTTCAATGCTTTGTAAAAATTAAATATTAATATATATCATATTATAATTTAATATTATTATTTTTCAAAAATTATAGATTGAGGAGAATACTATGTCGGCAAATAATGTTATAGTTCTAAATCGAAAAAGCAAGCGAATCCCAAAGGTACTAAGATATTTCTCTTTCTTTTTGTCTCTATAGTTTGTATTAAATTAAATATTATCTTTGTTTAATCATTTTTTTTTAATCTTATAGTGGAGTGAAAAGATGAAAGATAACATGAAAGAAACGAAGAAAAAAGCTTCAAGGGATATAGAGAATCATAATAAATCCAAGGTATTTTGAGTATATCTTAAGATAAACATGGATGTCTTTATTTTGGTAATTTAACCCTTTTATGATGCTTAACAGGGGATTGAAAACTCCAATGTGCGGCTAGCTAGGAGCCATGCTAAGACACTTGATAAATGCCAATCCTCTCAGGTTATATGTGTTGTGTTTATTTAGTATATGTGTGTATTGCTAAATATGTAAATATAAATTGTTTTTACTATTTTTTTTTTTGGAATTACAGAGTATGTTGAGTGAGGTGGATGAAGAAACGATCTTGTTAAAATACTTGGATATTGCTACGGTGGATGAGCTATATACATCATTAAAATCCACTTTTAACATCATTAAGAGAGATCCCACTTTCACTACAAATCGTACAGAGCATAATGTGGATGCCATGAGAAAGGCTATAGTACAATGGCTACTGGTTCAAAAACGAGTTATAATCAAAGATACAATCATTGGAAGTTTAAGCCTAGATAATGTTAATGTAGTAGAATAAGGACAATTTGGATTTCACATTATAGTATGCCACTTTTGTATTGTGGACATTGGTAAAAAAATTTATTATTCACTTTTACTTTATTAAAATCACTTTTAAAATAAAGTATTTTTCTATTATTATTTATATCAAAGATATAAAAATGTCATTCTATGAGATTTTGTTATATCATTATATGCCTCCTATATGCTAAGTTGTATGATAAAGTTACTACATAGATGTTATATGTTATAATTTCTTATATGGTAACTTTTTCGATGAAGTTACTATATAGATTATTTCTATTTATGAAGTTATTATATAGTAAATTTTTTAGAAAGTTACTATATAGATAGTTATGATAATCAACTTCCTATATAGTAAGCTAACCAAAAAAAGCTTTCTATATAGTAAATTAACTAGAAAAATCTTTCTATATTGAAAACTATCTTTCTAGATTGGCAATCTAGTAAAGTTTGATTTTTCCTATATTAGACTCTTTCTAGTTATGTGGAAATCTAACTAGAAAATTCTCTTTTTTTTCCTATATAGTAAGTGGTTTAGAGTTTCTAACCTTAATCTCTACCTCTTTGGACATAACATCATTCTTACTTCCTTGTTCTTTAGCAATATTCTTTAGCCTAGTTTCCAATACAAGGGATGGTATATGAGGGTTAGAATCTCTTGAGCTTTTTGAATTCTCCTCCTCTTCCTCCTCTATATCATCAATAAGTATTTGCTTCCTTGGTATCATATCACACTTCCTTGTGGTACTCCTTGTCTCTCATATATTTTTATCACCCCTCTTCCTCAAGCCCGTATTGCTCTAGCTTTTCTAAGCTAGGGCCTATCTAGAATTAAGTGAAATGATCCTAAATCGGCATGCATTAGATGGAAATTTATCTTAATATATACCTAGTACACTTTGACTTCAAAATCTGGAATGATTCCAAGACAGTTCACTCTTGCATGGCTTGGCATCTTAATGTGAAAATCAGATCCAATTGTTATTTGAAGAGCAAATTTTTCTACATAGGCTTCAGTGATAATACTCACCTATGCACCTGAGATGCACCTCCATCAATATTAGCCTCAATATCTTGATTATTGTGCTAAGAATATGTTATATGGTGTCGTGAGGTTTTTTGTCAAGGGAAGAAACCCTCCAACCATGGGACATTTTGAGGTATTATATGTTCGTGGATGAAGAGGCAAGATGATTAAGTTTGAAGTGTCGAATCACTACTAAGTCCCTAGACTAATAATGCATTGCAATTAATAATGCACTATTAAGTGCTTGCCTTGATATATATACTTGGCATCACACGTGCTTGGATAAGGTTTTTGTTTAGGAAAGAAGAGAAAATCAACATGCTTTGTGTAAAAAGCTAAGGTATGTATGGCAGAGCTTCACGATGTAAGGACTAAAAGTATGACAGAGGGAAAGAGGTGCATGAATCGTATGTTTATGAAAAAGGGAAGAGAAGGCTATTATAAAAAAGGGGGAAGTGAAAGATAGAAAAAAAAAGAATGGACAGGATGTTAGGTTTTTTCATGGAGGATTCAGCATGATTGAGAGGAGGAGGATACGTGACATTGTGTGTAAGGAGAAGGAGAGCAGAAGAAAATAACGCTGGTAAAAATAAGCTGTCTCGGTTTTCGTCTGCACAGGCAGAGAGCATCATTCCCGGTTGCTCACAGTGCTATCGCAAACAACTGAACAGTGAGCTTGAAACTGCCGGTCATCCAACACTTCAGGTCTGACTGCCAAGTCAATTGCATGCGGGCGGCACTGTTGCTGCAAAGAGCTCTCATGCAGAAGCATTCAAGAAGAGCCTGCACCATCGGCAAGCTTGAGAGGTGACGGCGCAATTTCTGGAGGTCCTTCCGCCAATCAAGGTCAACGACTGGCCTGCAATTGATATTTAGGATGGTTGAGAGTATACAAAGGCTTTGAGCTTCTTGTGTCGGGTTGTTTAAGTGCAAGTTTAAGCGCCAAATCTGAGAGCTATCCGCCTGCACTTTCTTCCTGCGGCCACAATAACGGAGCTAGAGAGACCACCCTCGGCAAAGACGACTGAAGCAGCCACGAGAGCCTTATAATCAGCAACCTTGTCCATTCGCAATAGTCCAGCAGCGAGATGGGTTTCAAGAGCAATCCTCACCAAGGAAGCAATGAAGCCTTGACACCAATCCTGTTTACTCAACACTGAAATAACATGTTTACGAGCCCAGCGGCATTGCAGAATAACTGCAGTTATTACTATTATTCATTATTATTGCCTTGCCTTTGAAACATGAGATGCGAAGGTTAGAGAGATGTTTGCATAGCAGCCTCCTTGCCTTGAATCTCTGCCACTCTGCCATTAGATTTACATACTTAGATCTTCCTCCATGAGTTTTGAAATACTGCATATGACCTTATTTCCCTTCTCCTTCTCGATCATACACCTCCACTTCAATATTTCAACTTCACTCTCCGAAAACAAAGATGGTCCCTACCTAAGAAAGACTTCTAAACCTTTGAGTGTACATCTTTAAGGCTTAGAACAACTGGAGTTGCTTCATATACTATCCAAAGCTACAAGAGCAGTGTCTTAAGTGTGAATACCGTCCATGTCCTTATTCCATGTAATTGCCTTGAGTATCCTATGAGTGTTCTTCTTATTCCTATGCTACCCTTAATGACTTCATGTTATGGCCATGAGTAAAATGAGTAGAGCTTATGTGACTTATGTTAGAAATCCATGAGTAACCTCCTTGAGTTAGAAGGTTCTCTATACCTACCCTTGTACCATTGAAGAGCGAGTTTTGGCACCTTAGCTTTAGGATCCAACAAACATTCTTATGCATGGATCACTACTTGAGAAGGAGAAAGCTATACAACTAACCAGAGTTTCCCTCCAAGTCAGTTCTGATACATGTTGAGTTGATGATCATTTTAGTAGAGTTTCCTTGAGAGCTAATTGCCAGGAGAGGAGTTGAGTTGAAGGCTAATTGCCAAGAGTAATTCATTTGCATTTTGAATGTTTAGTTTGGAGGATATGACAGAGATTGGAATTCGGAAGCACCATTGTTTCTCTCCCTTCCATCCCTAAACCTTCTTCATGAGACTCCACGTCTTTTTGGCCCTTGCCCACTCTTCCTTTTGAAAACACCATATATCTACAAGCTCTCCTAGACTTAGGACTCTAATTGATGACCACCCTTTCCACTAAATCCTTAGCATTGGATACGCCTTATATATGCTAATATAACTATTTGCATTATACTTTAACTTAAAGAACCACCTACACCCAATGGCTTTATTGCCCTTAGGCAATGGTACTGGATTCCAAGTCAATTGGTCTCTAGTGCAACCACCTCCTCATCCATTGTTGTATCTCAATGAGTATGACCAATAACCTTCTCGAAACAGGTGGGCTCAACATCCTCAACTATCTTTACCATATAAGCATAGTGGTGAGCTGCATAATCCTAAAAACCAAATCTCTTGATAGGGTATCTTGTAAAAAATTACACGCCGCAACGAACAGAATCTGAGAAAGACATAGAGAGGACACAACAGATAAGAGGAGAATAACAAAATTTCTTTATCTCCAAACAACTGATACAAAGATGGCTCTGTCCACCCGTACGCTTCCACTATGAAGCTTAGATGGCGATCTAGACAGAAGATAGGTGAAGAGCTTAAGGCTAGCTGGAACAACCCTGAGTGGGTGAAAGATGGATAATTGATGGCTATGAAGGGGTTTAGCTTTTATAGCTTGTGAAGGGGGTCATGATGGATGACCTTCCATATGCACCTATATCTGTTGACCTTCCATGTGCCCGTGTGTCTGTTGACCTTCCATGTGCCCATGTGTCTGTTGACCTTCCATATGCCCATGTGTCTGTTGACCTTCCATATGCACCTCCACTAGTTGGCTAGGGAATATTCTAGGAAATATTCCCTTTACCATTGGCTAGGGCCCCTGATAACTCTCTTACCTCACAACTTGATGCAATGTGCCTCGAGTTACTACCAGCTTAACTACTCTGCCTAACCCAAAGATTAGACCCACAACTGTCACCTTTTTGCCATCCGGTCACATAGACCTCATCTGACATACAAGTCAGGACTCAATCAATGCCTAGGCTCACATATGGCTTCTCCTCATAATGAGGGCCTTACAACTTTGAGCACCATGGATCATTGGTGGCACCTTATGAGGGTGGGGCATTGAGCATATCTAACACCCCCCCTCAATGTCCACCCGCAAGTGAACTATATCCTCAGCCCAATGCTAAGTCTCTAAAGATGAACCTGAAGCAGATCCTTTATAAGTGCTTTGGTGAAGATATCCACTCCATTCTCCTGTGTTGGACAGTAGACCAGTTCCACTATCCTATCCTCGATCAAATCACGCACATAGTGATACTGGATCTCTATATGTTTGGTGTGTGCATGAAACACTGAATTTTTGGCAATGGCGATGAAACTCTGATTGTCACATCTCAGCACATTTGGGTCTTCATCCTGCACTCCCATATGCCATAGGATCCTTCTCAACCATACTGCTTCACATGCAGTAAAACAAGCTGCCTTGTACTCTGCTTCGATAGAAGACAATGCCACTATTGGTTGCTTCTTACTAATCCAAGAGAAAATTCCTAAACCTAAAGAGAAACAATAACCAGAAACAGACTTCCTGGAATCACTGTCTCCTGCCCAATCTGAGTCACAATTCCCCACAAGAGAAGTTCTGGAACTGTATGTGATACCATAGTCAAGAGTTTTCTTCAAGTATCTGAGCACCCGCATCCCAACTTTCCAATGACTCTCATGAGGTTTGTTTGAGAACCTGCTTAAAACACCAACAGCAAAATTGATATCTAGTCTGGTGTTACACGAGTAGATCAGACTGCCGACCAACCTCTTGTACCTCCCAATGTCTACTAGTGCTTATGTATCCTCAATGGATAACTTTGCATTCACCTCCATAGATGTAGCTATCTCCTTGCACTCGGTCATGCCAAATGCTTTCAAGATCTCCCATGCATACTTCTTCTGAGAGATGAAGATCCTTCCTGGCTCTTGCCAGACTTCAATCCCCAAACAATAGTGCAGCAAGCCTAAGTCTGTCATTTCAAACTCAAAACTCAAAGCCTTTCGAGTTTGGTTGATCATATCTTCATAGTCACCTATAATAAGAAGGTCATCCATATATAGGACAATCACTACAGACTTTTTACCATCCCTGTAAGCATACAAGTTAGCATCTAAGGCACATCTTTTGAAGTTTAAGCTTAAAAAGAACTTATCTATCCGCTGGTACCATTCTCTGGGGGCTTGTTTTAGCCCATACAATGCCTTCTTAAGCTTACACACTTTGTTCTCAGAATGGGGGGCCTCAAACCCTGGTGGTTGAGCCACGTACACCTCCTCCTTGAGGTCACCATTTAAGAACGTTGATTTAACATCCATTTGGTAAACTGGCCACTACTTGTGGACAGCCACTGCAAGTACAGTGCGAATAGTGGTCATTCTGGCAGTTGGGGAAAATGATTCTTGAAAATCAAACCCTTCAACCTATGAAAATCCTTGGGCAACCAGTCTAGCTTTGTACTTTTCTAAGGTATCATCAGCCTTGTACTTTACCTTCCAGATCCACTTGGTGCCAATAACCTTCCGCTTTGTTGGCCGATCCACTAGCTCCCAAGTATCATTCTTCATTATGCTTTCATACTCGGCTTGCATAGCTACCTTCCATGCTGGATCTACAAGTTCTTCTTCCAAGTTAGTTGGCTCCTTTACTTCTCTCATAATCTCAGCCCATCAAGGCCATATTGACTATGTGAGCAAAACCCTCCTTTGCTCCTCTATTCTCTGAGACCTCCTTCGTCCGTCTGCCTTCTCCTCAACAGATGCAGGCATAGGATTATTGTGGTCATAGAGCTGCTTCACCCAACGCGGAAATGGCTTTTCCGGTGGGCTGATGTCAGGTTTATGAACATTTTTTTTCATCATCTGAAGATGATGCTTCCTCCTCCTTAAGGATAGGGACAGCTCTCGGGACAGGTCCATAGTGGACTACTTCTTCGCTTGATGATAAAGTGGAAGAACTTGCCTTCTCCTCCTCCACTATATGCGGCTCCTCCTTGAACACCACATCACAGCTCGCAATGATCTTTGCCTCTTGGTCATATAATTTGTAAGCCTTCTGCTCATCACTATAACCCAAGAAGATACATTTTCTCCTTTTTTGTTTTAACTTGTTTCTCTTCTCATCTCGAACATGTGCATAACATTCACATCCAAAAATTTTGAAATGTGAGACAGATGGTTTCTTACTAGTGTAAGCCTCATGAGGTGTTTTTTCCTTGAGAGCCTTTGTGTAGCTCCGATTTAGAATGTAGACTGCAGTATTAACAACTTCAGCCCAAAAATGGTTAGGCAATCCCTTGCCCTTTAGCATGTATCTTGCCATCTCCACAATGGTGCGATTCCTACATTCCACAACACCGTTCTGCTAAGGTGTGTGAGATGTCGTCAATTGAATCTTGATCCCTTTGCTCTTGCAAAAGTCTTCAAACTCCTTTGAGTTGAACTCACCCCCACCATCTGTTCTAAATTTCTTCACACTTTTCCCTGTTTCATTCTCAACAAGTTTTAGCCATTCTTTAAACTTACCAAAAGCTAGAGCCTTATCACGAAGAAAGTACACCCACATCTTCCTACTGTAGTCGTCGACAATCAACATAAAATAAGAAGATCCCCCCAAGGCCTGTGTAGGCATCTTACCGCACAAGTTAGCATGCACCAACTCTAGAGGAGCCTGTGCTATATTCTTGCTTTCCTGTGGAAATGCCTTTCTCTGTTGCTTGCCCATCATACAAGCTTCACATGGTTCCTTCAATTCAATCAATGTAGGTAGGAGAGCAACTGTACCTTGCTTTTGCATCTCCTTCAACACTGCAAATCCGATGTGTCCAAACCTTTCATGCCAAAGCTTACTTGTGCCCACTCCAGCGGTGGCTGTAAGAGCACTTAGCTCATACAGGTTATTCTTTCTTTCTCCTTTGCCAACAATTTTGCTATCACTGTCAAGAATTTCTGCACCTGTCTTCTTGAACCTCACTTCATGACCAAGATCAGTTATGGTAGCAACTGATAATAGATTTCTCCTAATTTCACGAACATACAACACATTTGAAAGCTTTTTGACTTCACCATTTGCAACAACAAAAGAAATAGTACATGTGCCCGCAGTAGGGCATTTTGCATCATTTCCAACCGTCACAGTGACGGATTCTTGTAGAAGCTGCATAGAACTATATAGACCTTTCTTGTTGGTCATGTGATGTGAGGCCCCACTATCCAGCACCCATGAGTCAGTGGTAGATTCTTCTTCCGCCGAGGAGCACACTTCCTCAATGGTCGCCATGAATAACTCCAATTCTGCTCGGCCGTATTGGCTGTCTCTTTCCCTTTACTTTTAAGGGTACCATTCTTTTCATCTGCCTTCTTGACACGACAATCTGCGATTGCATATCCTTTCTTCTTGCAGTAGAAGCACTCTCCTTAAAACTTCTTCTTACCACCCTTCTTCTTTTTGTCCCCATCATTTTTGGTGGAGGAACCACCTTTGCCTTTTGCATTGGCAGAGAATGCAGCATCTCCATTGTTGCTTCCTTCTTGAGCTTTCAACCTCAACTCCTCCTCCATCAATAATGCATAAAACTCCTTAAAAGTCAAAGCTTGAGGTCTCACCCGAGTATTAAGGGCAGTTACTAGTCCATCAAACTTTTGTGGACAAATCCGAAGACACCTCCGAGCTAGCTCTTCGCTAGTCTTTTGTATCCCAGCGCCAGCCATCTGGTCGTGCAGATTCTTAATCCGAGTGATGAATGCTTCAACCGTCTCTCCTTCAGCAAACTTCTCCGTTACTAGCTGATTCTCCAAGTTTTGAATCCTTGTTTGGTTTCGTGTTTCATACTGACTCCTTAATATATTCCAAGCCTCTAATGCTTTGGTTGTATGCTGAATCAAAGTCAGAACACTGTCAGAACAGGTTATAACTAAGGCACACAATGCATCTGCATTCCTTCGTTTCCAAGCTCGTAGAAGATCTGCATTCGGAGGAATCATCACACTAGAATTTGATGGGTCGGGGGTAGGTTGTGGTTCTATGTCAGTCCCCAGCACAGTCTCCAAAAGCTCATAAGAATCAAGGATAGTTGTAATTTTGAACTTCCACAAGGTGTAGTTTGTACCATCTAGCTTGCCTTCGTTGAAGGTTGGTGGACGAATCCTCAGTGTTTGAATAGTTGGTACAGCAGCACCACCTCCTGCACCTCTTCCTGATGCACTAGAACCGCTTCGGGAAGACAACATCATTCCTCTTTGCTGTTGAAGCCTTTTCTATTGAAGCCTTTTCCTCTTGCGCACTCTTCGATCCCGAGAGCCCCCTGGGCTATGATACCATGTAAAAAATTACACGGCACAGCGAACAGAATCTGAGAAAGAGATAGATAGTACACAATAGATAACAGGAGAATAACAAAATTTCTTTATCTCCAAACAACTGATACAAAGATGGCTCTATCCACCCGTGCGCTTCCACTATGAAGCTTAGATGGCGATCTAGATAAAAGATACGCGAAGAGGTTAAGGCTAGCTGGAACAACCCTGACTGGTTGAAAGATGGATAATTGATGGCTATGAAGGGGTTTAGCTTTTATAGCTTATGAAGGGGGACATGATGGATGACCTTCCATGTGCACATGGGTCTGTTGACCTTCCATGTGTCCATGTGTCTGTTGACCTTGCATATGCACGTGTCTGTTGACCTTCCATGTGCCCATGTGTCTGTTGACCTTCCATATGCCCATGTGTCTGTTGACCTTCCATATGCACCTCCACTAGTTGGCCAGGGAATATTCCCTTTACATTGGCTAGGACCTCTGATAACTCTCTTACCCCGTAACTCGATGCAATGTGCCTCGAGTTGCTACAAGCTTAACTACTCTGTCTAACCCAAAGATTAGACCCACAACGATCACCTTTTTGCCATCCGGTCACATAGACCTCATCTGACATACAAGTCAAGACTCAACCAATGTCCAAGCTCACATGTGGCTTCTCCTCATAATGGGGGCCTTACAACTTTGAGCACCATGGATCATTGGTGGCACCTTATAAGGGTGGGGCATTGAGCATATCTGATATATCTCACCTTGCTAGAGCTATGTACATTCCATGAGTTAGAAAAATGTTATATTTATTTTTCAACTCATCAAGACTTAATGTAAATCATAGTACTCTTCACCGTCCCCTAGAGGTATGTTAGCCACATGATAATGTTTCAAGGAGATGGAGACTTTGTCTCACCTGTCTTTGCATCATCCTTGCCTTTTTCTTTTCTTACTTCAACATCTTCATTCATCTTAGTCTTTTGCCATTCCTATGCTTTACCATTTTAAGCTCATGTCTTTCAACTTCTCTCCTCCTTTTTATGGACCACTAAACAATTGAGCACACTCTTTTCTTTTTCTTCAACAAATGGACCCTGAGGAAATTGATGGTTGATGGATTTCAATCCCATAATAATTCTATCTATTTGATAAGTTTATTGGAAGTGGGTACATATATTCTCTTGCTTTTCGAGAGTTAGGGCAATTAGGGCTAATGTGTCCCATTTCTCTAGGGTTAGGCCAATTAGGACTAAATTGTTCCATTTCTCCACATGTCCAACAAGTTAAAGGCTGTCTATAATAGCCCCTTCCTCCTCCTCTTCCTTCATACACTCCTTTTTATACATTGGGATCACTTATTCAATGCATCATACATCCTAGTTCCAACATCTTAAGAAACCGTTTAGGAACTCGCTCCATGGAGTTTTGCAAAATAATTATCTATGTTATCTTCTAAAAATCAATAGTCTCAAGCACTAGAATTTAGCACGATGCTTCTTAGTGGGGGCACCAAAAAATATGACATGCACTTGGCTAATAGAGGAAACCCTCAAATATTGTTTCTGGTCAAGATACAAGAGTGTTACTGGAGTGAAATAACTAGTGCTATACTCTATTAACTTGAGAATTGACACAAAATTCTCAACAATTTCTTGCCCAAAACCCTAGAGATCCTAGGATAACTACAATTCTATGCTCAAAACAAGAGTCTTTTGTCTATCTCAATTCGCTTCTATGCCTTGTAACTCTTGGTGAAGCTCTTGAAAGAACCTTTCTTGTCTTTCTTTGAACCCTTTTAAGTTGTCTGGATCTTCCTCAACTAAGACCATGAGCCTTAATTTTGTACTCTTAGTCTTGTATCAAGCTCAAAGTCTTCCAACTCTCTATTTTGGAGCAACGTCTTGATTCAAGGGAATGCCTTTCTCTCTTTTGGTAGATGCCCCTATAGATCTCCAATCTTTCTATCACAAACCATAATAAAGATCTTCCCCCTAGGAAAAAAATCTCAACCTTGCAAAAATAAGCAATTATTTCTATTTCTCTCTAGCGATGCATTATAGAGATCTTGATTATGGTATCTACTATAATGAAGTAGGAATGAATCCAATGGGCAAGGCAACCCCATTAGTCTATCCAAGGGCCACTATTCAAGGAACTAGGTAGGTACTTCCAAAATACCTCTTATATGCCTTCACCCAACAAGATATTGGTCAAAATCATAGATGACATCTCACTATATCTTTTCCTTATATGGTGAGTTCATGGTGCTCATCATCTCAACCTTGGTGTTTTTTTTTAGTTGTATTTTTTATGTCCAAAAGCAAGCTAGACATTAAGCTAAACTCACAATCCTTTTGTCTACTTTCTTTTTGTTTTTGTGTTCCAATTGTGATTGAACATAAATATTATGCACTAGGCTTCCTCCCTCAGTGGAATATATTTTTAAATCCATGGTTATTTCCTCAATGTGTTCTCTCTCTTTCTTTACTTTTTGAATACACCATTTATATAATCACACCCAAATTTAGAAAAAAATTTAATCAAGCTCATAACATGGATGCCAATAAACCAAACCCTGGACACTTTTTATAAGTTGTTTGAAACAAGGTCATTCTAGGTCCTCTTCATGTTTACTTGGGTGAAAGTATGCTACAGTGTACCCATTTAGTAGTGTTTTTAGGGGAAAAAAATCAAGGATGCTAAATGTAATTATAGTACTAAAAATGGTGGGTAAAGGAATTTCAAAACTCGAACCAAAATAATAGAGATCTCAAATTTGTACATGAATGGTAGTTTGTATCATCTCCCTCCTTGTCATGTTACTCTAGTGTTACTTTTGCATAATGCATATTTATGCTCTTCTTATCCTTTGTGTACCAACCTTTTTTCCTCACTTTTCACCTAGTTCCATCCTGTAGCTCCTGCTTCCAATCTCCTCCTCTGTGTCGTTCTCTCCTTGCCTCTCCCTTTTGCTCGATCCGCTCTCTCTGTCTCTTTGCCTTTCTACCTCTCTACCTCCCTTGACCCCCTCCCTCTCTACCTCTCCCACTAATACACCTATTCTTTATCTCATTTATGTATATATGAAGACATTAAATAAATGTCAACTGAGCTATGCATGTTTACAAGATCATCGGTGGATATTCAGAGTGCTCTCATAGAACTTATCATTGTATTGCACTTTCTATAGTGCGTTATGTCCTCAACATTGTTGGGGTTAAAAGCACATGTGCCTATGTTACCATGTATTTACTTCACACACACTCTGACCACAAACTTGTACACTATGTTGAGATTCAAGCTCGCAGTTGTTTTTCCTAGTTGAATAAGGTTAAGTCCCACTGAGGTCTAAGTCATTTTGATCTTTTGTGTGGATTGTACACAGTTGACTTTTGACACTGTGTTGATGGAATGATAGTGAGCATGTCTCCTACCCTGATGCCTATGCCTTTGTCTCCAACCCTTTCTCTCTAAACTATAATATGGTATCAGAGCCTCTGCTGCTACAAAGAGCAGTTTGACTTGTTTCAGAGCTAATATCTATTCATGCCACTGCACCCAAGATGAAGTGAGCTATGACCACTCCGGTGGGATTTTGCCAGAAAAACCCCCATCTCTCAAAGACAAGGTGGTAAGCTTGTGGAGAGATTTCAGGCCTGTAGGTAGAAACAATGGGGATTTTTGAGGCTGCAGGTTGGATAAGCTTAGAACCTCCAGGTCTATGAGGTTGGTGAGGGTCACAGAAATCAAATGACCAGATTTCATCTAAAGCTGGCGAGCGGAGATGACGAGATGGACGACTCGGCCTACAGAGTTGCAGGAGGCACCTTTTTCTATTGGGGCAACGATCATTTTGAAGTAGGATTCCTGCCATTATTTCAACCAAGTGTGAGCTGGTAAGCTATGATATATTCATTAGTGGGTCCATTTTGAGTTGATCCCCCAGTTAAGCGACAGTCCATTCCCCAACATCTGGCCACATGGTCCTGGACAATGGCCACACTTGGCTGCTAGTGAACTGGCAGTCTCACACCACTGAACTGGCAATGTGCCTCTTCTCTCATGGTGTTCTTGCAATTCGCTGCCATCTTCACAAACACCATAGCCAACATCTCTCAATTATACTTGAGCACTAGGCACAAATGCCATTTTCCTGATTCGGTCACCCTTTACATGTGCATTGAAAACCTATAATAGCATAGCAACACTCGATAAGGGCAAAATAATTCACGATGAGATTGTTAGATTAATGTTGTTGGAGAAATATGTTGTACTCGACAATGCTTTGGTGAATATGTGTGTTGGTGTGGCACATTGGGAAAAGCACAAGGAGTGTTGGATGAGCTCCCCATCTAAGATGTAGTCACTTGGAACACACTAATTGCAAGATATGCACAACATGGGCAAGGCAAAGAAGCAATGAAATGTTTTGATAAGATGTAATACGAGCGACACTCCCCCACTGCAGATAGCTACCTTATTTGTGCCTTGAACATAGGATTGATTGGCAAGGGCGAACAAATTTGTGATGAGATCACTAGGGTGATGGGGCCGATAAAATGAAGACCCTTGATTTAGTGAATGATCTATTGTTGCACAACAATGCTATCCCCAAAAGGCAAGAATATAAAACTAGCATCAAGGTCTAGTGAGCTCGCTAACTTATCTACTACATAAAAGCCCTAAGCATGTTGCAACACATTGGGAACCCACTATAGCTTTGTATTGACTCTCCATCCAGACTGCTAATTGTAATCCCTATCTCTCCTCTTATGTTTGGATGTAGTTCTATTCTTGACAACTTTAGAAGTTATTGTAGTGATTCGAGTAGCTTGGGTATTCTCTCAGTTTGATCTAGGAGAATTTTCACTAATCGATTCCCCTTGTCCTCTCATGCCTTGAGTAATTACTTCAAAACTCTTTGATTGTCCTCACCAAGAATCGGATATAATGTGTTCATGAAATTCCTTGACAGACTCTATCGACCAAACTAAGCCTTTACAATGAACAAAAATGTGGTCAAAGTGAAGTATAGTCTTTCATTTTAGATGCTGAAAATTTGGCTTACCTAGACAAAAATTTGAATTGCATCCCATGTGTATGGATGACTTAAAATTGGTGAATCTCTTTTTTTTTCAAGGAACCCAAGGTAAATTCTATCCTAATAACAGAAGGGAAAAAAATACATCAAACACATTATGTGTATGAAGGCATGACAAAGGTCATTGCTTGCGATATGATAGCCCCATTAGGGAGATCTAGGCATAATAATTATATAATTCAAGGACTTCCTAAACTACCTAGACACTAAAGGGGCCCTTAATTCCTTCAAAACCAATATCTATCAAATGATTACTATCCTCTCGGCTAAGAAAGAAACTTTTATATGACTCATCTTGTAGCTTTGAGAGCTTGTTTATAAATATTTTCTCAATAATTAGAGATGATTTTTTCTTGCACATGATTTGATTCATGCCTCTAAATGAAATCGATATTCAAGGTACTCCCACCTTCAAGTAGTATAATTGATCGATAGGTATAGCTCAGAATTTCAAGGAAAGAGACATGGCTTTCTTGAGACAAAAGAAGAGTTCGCTAACACTTACCAAGGTTAAAAAGATAACACAATGTATTCCAAATTTTATGGGGTTACTAAAACTCTAGGTAGGTATGCATACAAAATAGAGCTTTCGTGTCATCTTAAAATTCAAAATGTATTCTATACGACTCTCCTCAAATCCTATGTCCCTAGCCCGAACTATGTACTTAATAATGAATTAGATGTAATCCCAACTCTAAGAGTCCTTAAGGTACAACCCAAAAGATTACTTGAATTAGGGAGAAACCCCTTAAAGATCACACTCTTCTAGAGTATCTTATAGAATGGAAAGATTTCCTAGAATGAGGATGCAACTTGGGTTAAATAATCCTTGCTTCAAAAAGTATACCCTAATTTTCTTTCAAGATGAGGACATGTCAATTTCTCTATGGGATAGAGAATGTAATATAGAGAAAGCTCAATCTCCCAAAAGTAATATACATTGAAGTTTGCAACAAATGATGGCAAATATCTTGTAATGCTAAAACCTAAGGTCAATTAGTATCGGAACTAGAAAGTTAATAGGTCAATATAATATGATCAAAAGTATAATTAATAATTAAACATAACAAATTGATAATAGCTCAGTATTTGACTAAAACTACCATCAAACTAACAATTAGAAGTTAGTAAAATTGGTTAGTATAATTGAGAAAAAATGATAAGTTAGTAATCCTAACTACTCTTATGAAAACATACATTAATATTAACCGATATCAAAGTTAGTAATCCTAACTGTACTTATGAAAACATGCATTAATATTAATTGACATTAAAGTTAATATAACTTTAGGTGTTAGGACCTAAAGCAAACCTAACAACTCACTCACAATGAAGCACTATCAAGCCTCAAAACACCAAACCCCATAGCCCTACGACCATGAGTGACAAGTAATCACTAGACGCACTCATTGAAACACTATGCATCTATATAGTCCAATCCTAATCACCTAGTCTCTCAAACTCAAAAGATGAGATTCCCACATACTTGGTGGATAACATCATGTCACATACATGAAAGGCACCCCCTGACTAGATGTTTTAGCCGCTTAATAGGGGCACCATGCACGGTTAGGGTTGGTTCTCACCACCCTTGTCTTAGGACATAATATCACATAGCTCTTTTCATCCTTACACATAATCCCACAAAGAGTCCCACTATTTAACTACCACTTGGGTGTCTTTGCACACACTTGGTCAATGGTAATATGTGTAATGCATAAGTGTATGCAAGGTGAAATATTCAATCCAAAAGTGTACAAAATTTGCTCAAACAATGTGTCACCAATCCATGTGAAAGTACAAATATGTAAAATGTGTACAAAATGTGTAAACAATGCTTAACCAATCAATGTGAAAGTATGAAATCATTCCTTTCACTTTTGATAAATGCATTTGATGTATTATAGAATTTTTGCACACATTCAAGGCATCAAGCCCTCCCCTCATGTGCTACCTTAAATGAAAAGATATCACATATGCAACCTAACTGTGCTTGAGAGAATTGATAACATTTCAACATGTAGACTTTACCAAAACCATTGTTTTCCATCATAATTCCAAATTTTCATTGAGTCTTAGATGTTTTGTGAGTTGTTTTTCATTATTTTGAGGTTCAAAAAGTTACTCCTAATTTTTTCTTAACTATCCACGTTTCTAAGTAATTATTTTATATTTGTCTATTTTCTTGTATTTTTGGATTTCATATTTACTAGAGATTATCAAAAATAAGCATTAAAATAGAAAAAAACACATTTACTCCATAAGAACACATGAAATCACCACATAATCAGAGTTTAAACTATACACAAACTATGAGCACTTATGTGAAATAACTGTAATTTACATAGTGTGTGTATAGATCAAGAATCCCGACAATCATTGGTGCTCCAAAACACTACTAACACACATGAAATGCCTCCAATATGCTCCAGCACATTGCTCTATCGGCCTCTCACCCTCTCTATGTCTCCATCCATTCCAGTTAAACACATCCATCATACGCATGAATATTCTTTGTGTGTAGAGAAGAAAGAGAGAGAAAGACTAAAACATAGAGCAAAGAGAAAGACTAAATTGCAACAATGGACATCCTTCATCACATTACAAGAAATTGGTACAAGCTTGTTTCCATGGTGCATAGGCTGATAATCTACAGTCTAATGGTAAAGGAGATAACAATCACAGTTGTCATGAATCATGGATGATGGTGCCCCAAAACTCGCATCTTCTTCACATTTTCTTCTTTTCCCTTCATGCTCACAATTAGTTTTTTGTTCTTTTATCAAGTTCCTTTTGGTTCCTCTTTGACCCCTGATTCTTCAAATTTGGCCATATATTGACCAATTAAGTGGACTCCTCCCTTTTCCTCATGAACTAACATCATTGTGACACAAAATTTGTCTCTACATACATTGTTTTGGCATAATTTTCATGGTTGCATGCTTCACTGCTTTGTAGAATGTTGCATAGGGCCATTTCCTAGCCTTTAAATGCACCATCAAATGTGCTTTTCTTACCTTGCAAAACATGATATCTTTGAGTCTTCTTTCTTTATTTGAAGTCTCAAATGAGTTGCATATTTTTGTTTAATGCTCTGAAATCCCATAAAAATGATTCAAATGTTCTCGTAAAATTCTATTCTCACTAGCAACCACAAGATAGGAAGTCCTAGCCCCTCGAATCCACACACTCAACCTACAAAAACAAAGACTATGTGAAAACATACTTATGGGGAAGGAAACAACTATAAAACATGTAAAAGATAAATCACTCTTCCCCATACACATGGATCATAGCCAAGACTTAGATACTATGAATGATATTCATCTTAGGAGGATAACACTCCATAACTCCCCTCTTCAATAAGTGAGCCTAAACTAGACTAGAGGACATCCCACACTATCCAAACATGCACCTTGGATTCATCTCACCCCCAAATAAGGTGCACTAATACTAGGGGAATCCCTAAAAGAGCTTCTTGCCACTTATGACTCTCTAGTACAAAAAGATAAGATATTAAAGCCCACTTATTTACCCTTTGAGTTTTCTTTTTAATCTATTATCACTTATTTTATTGTTTATTTGGTGGGGGTGGCTTGTTGAGCTTTCTATTTTTCTACTAGACCCCAAGGAGACCAAGCCATCAGCCTTTCTAACTGAAGTACAAAAACCTACCAAGATCTCATGATTGTGTGTGTGTGTGTGTGTGTGTGTGTGTGTGTGTGTGTGTGTGTGTGTGTGTGTGTGTGTGTGTGTGTGTGTGTGTGTGTGTGTGTGTGTGTGTGTGTGTGTGTGTGTGTGTGTGTGTGTGTGTGTGTGTGTGTGTGTGTGTGTGTGTGTGTGTGTGTGTGTGTGTGTGTGTGTGTGTGTGTGTGTGTGTGTGTGTGTGTCCCACAACTAGGTTCTATCCAAAGGAGGACAAGGCATCAGCCCCAAACAACCTTAACTTGAACCTAGGAACCTACCAAGATCTCTTGAGGAAACAAGTACCTTCTAACTTATATTCCTTTTCTTTTGTAGTGATGCAGCATTTAATTTAGTCGGCCTATAAGCAATTCTCTCAAAAACTAGCCCCTCACTACACTACAAGACTTTATTATGAGAAGGATTTAGCTAAGAACTCATACATATACTAGCTACCTCAATAAAGGAAGTCATCCACCCTACGGTTTAGGAGGCCTATCTAAAATTATGCTCCCTTTTGACTTCTAAATACCTTCAAAGAAAGGAAGCCAATAGATGCATCACCCCTAAGAGGACTACTCAAACCCAACTCTAAAGCTTGATATCAAATCCATGTGTAATATCACATAAAATCCCTACCCTCACCATATCAATAAAACAACAAACAATCAAAAGAATGCATGTTGTAGCTCAAGACACCTCTTGGAATGCTGACCCAAGATCCTACACAAAAAAGCTCACTAAGAGCACACAGATTAGAAGCACCCACACTTAAAGAGGAAATGAAACATCTCTCTTAGCCTAATGAGATATAGCAAGGCACCACACATCAGCATTCAAGCACTAAAACTTACACCTTTGACCCCTAAGGACATTCATAAAACCCAACACTAGACCAAGGGGTGGGCCACTTAGGCCCTATGCCAAATGTAGCAAATTGTTGGCCAAACCCCTTGCATCAAATAAGGGTAAAAGATCCTCTAGACCACAGTTAAAGAAGACATACTTAACAAATGCATAGGTTTGGTTTCATCAAATAAGGGTAAATGACCCTATAGAGCACAATTAAAAAAGATATATATAACAAACGCATAGTTGGCTAGGGAATCCAAAAGTTAGTTCCTCTTGTGTGACGTGCCTCTGAGACACCCTCGGCTACATGATTCAATGATCCCATCGAGATTATTTTCTAGGCGATGCCGCTCGGTACTCTTTTGAATAACATAATGTTTGCTGCCTAAACTCTCTCAAGTCCACTTTGCAATGGAAGGTCTTGGCCATTCCCATGAGATCGACCTAAAGTTTAGGTTCTAAGTAAACTAAAGTCAATTATCCATGCTCACTAGCGTCAATCTTCAAGCAACGGCTTGTGCTAGATTGCCCAAACTAAAGCCAACTTGTATCACACTTGGTTCAAATAGAGTGAGAAATGAGATGGGGTATGAGTACATCAACCCCTCTCTGCCCATAAGGCAAAGTCTCACTCTGTTCCCTTAAAATAATATGGAGTCAAGGTCCTAATTGATTATATGGGTCAATATTTCCTTTACTATAACAAATTAAATTTGTAAAGAAGCTCTTGGCTTACCAAGACCACCTTGCCTTAGGGAAGATTTGTCAAGAATCGTGCCCTTCCACTTCCCTTGATTGGGTAGTTTTAGTTGTCTACTTACCTAATACATTTAAGTTGTACACACAAAAACCAGCTTTTTTAATTAATCCTTTTAGTCACAATGTTTGTTCATATAATTTTAAGTCACAACAAACAAATAATGAAAATAATCATTTGAAAAACAGCTTCTAATTTGATAGAGATTATTATATAAGCATTCACCTTTCGCCCATATGGAAGAACAGCACAATGGCCTTTATTTTTTCAAGATTTCCGTCCCTAACTAGTATTGGGGCCCTCAAGAAATCCTTTGTGAGTCACACAAGGATTTGAACAAGTTCTATGAGACTAAGAGTTTACTAGTCAAAGCCCCCCTAGCACCCTGAACTCGCCTTGCCCAAGGATCCCCCTACAAAGCAACCTCTCGCCACATCGGGGTCAATCTGAACTCTTCAAGGTGGCAAAGCTAATCCCCCTTGGAAAAGGGACCCATAAGTAGCCTTGGGGGAGGTCTATCACACTTTCCTTCTTATCCTATTGTAAACTTAGTCTATTAGGATTTTGATTTAATTCAAACAATTTCATAAGTGCATCAAGTTAAACTTGTATGCATCATTTACAAACACAAGCAATTCATCCTCATACAATATTTATACACAAATAGGGAGGTAATCACAGCAAGATCTTAACTTAGTGGCAATTCTTTCCAATTTGGTTCTCTTCCTAGCTTCTTGGATTTCTCCTAATTTCTTTTCTAAGTCTCCTTTTCGAGATCTTAAATCCAATTACTCTTTCTTCTTTGAATATTTCCTTGGCTATCATTAGTCTTTATTCTTACAATCTTGCTTATAATCCTTGTTAAAGTTGGTCGCTTGACCTTATTATGAGTCTTAACTATTTTTCTAGACCTCTATATGTTGGAAAACAGCTAACATTTGTCCTAATTTGTGAAAACTAAGTTGGAACCTTGGAATCACAACTTTTTTTTGGAAGCTACGTGAGTCAACAAGGCAAGTATTTTTCCTAGAAATGTGTAGACTTTTATTTTTCTCAATGAAGAAGTATATTGTCTTTTTGGCTACTTCATGACCTAGGGCTCGCGTTTTCACTTTGTCATGTTGGTGACGTGAATTGATTCAAATATCCTAGGTTCTAATAGTTACGTACTCAATCCAATAAACTTCTAATGAACTATGTATGTAATTTAGTCATTTTAAATTTAATTAATAATTATTGATATTTTTGAAATGTAAGAAGGATCGAAGCTTGCACACAAGAGCTATGGTGGGAGAGCAAGAGCAAGAAACAGAGAGACAAGAAATGGAACTCCAACAACCACAATGTGTGGTCAGGCCTTCCTTTATTCAAATTGTCACTAAAAGAGATAAGAATAAGTGACTGTGATGGGTGTCTGCCACCTGCAGTGTGCAGTGGCAAGTATTATCAGTGTAGTAATACACGGGCGGCTAGGCGAAGGCACCCTTACCTCCTCACTTAAAGGCGAATCTGCCCCAGTGAGAGAGAGAGAGGGAAAAAAAAGATAGTAGTACATGTACACATGTACAGCAGGATGAGGAAAAAGACAGCATCTCGTCCAATTCCCATCAATCTCCTGAGGAAGGCAAAGCACTCAGTAGTGAGGCTCTTCGTGAGCAAGTCTATAGGATTCTGCTCAATTCAGAATCTTGACAAGGTCAACAGACCTGTCGTCAACGACATCGCGAATGAAGTGATATCTCACCTCAATATGTTTCGTCTTCACATGGAAGACCGGATTCTTAGCCGGATTCTTGGCCAGATTCTTGCCTCTTTACAAGCCTCTGTGGTTGCAATATACTCGCCTCTGTAGTAGAAAGGGCCGTACACTTCTACGCCCTCGACATCCAGATAGCCCCTCCAGCATAGGTGAACACATAGCTAGAAGTGGACTTCCTACTATCTGCATGTCCTGCATAATCAGAGTTAGTGTACCCTACGACTCCTGTATCCTAGCTGCCATAATAAAGACACATATCTGATGTGCCCTTCAGGTACCTCATGATACCCTTCATGGCATCCCAATGTTTCTTGCCAGGTATATCCATATAACGTGCCACAATCCCAACTGCAAAAGCTATATCTGGATAGGTGGCTATCATGGCATACAAAAAACTGCCCACAGCTAATGCATAGGAAATCTTGTTCATCTCGGCCCTCTGCTCATCTATCAATCGGCATGTGAAACCTTCACATGAGAAGGCAATGGACAACCAATAGGCTTAACATCCTGCATGCGGAAGCACTCAAGGACTTTATGAATGTACTCCCTCTGTGATGACAGATAGAGTAGTCCCTGAGATCTATCGCACGTAATGTGCATACCAAGTATATGAGAGGCATGTCCTAGATCTTTCATCTCAAAGCTCTTCTTGAGCTAAGCCTTAAGAGCATCTAGTTCGTCTAGAGCTATCCCTGCTAAAAGCATGTCATCCACATAGAGTATCAAAATCAGTAAAGAACCGTCACAGGCTTTCTTTGTGTACAAGCTCGAATCCATAGCACTGTGGTTATAGCCCTGTGACTGCATGAATGCATCAAACTTATGGTACCATTCCCTAGGTGCCTGCTTCAAGCTATATAAACTCTCTTTAGTTTGCACACTAGGTGTTCCTTGCAAGGGTCTATAAAGCCCTTAGGCTGCTCTATATAAATCTCATCATGCAAGTCCCCATGTAGAAAAGTCGTCTTGACATCCATCTAGTACAAGTCCAGGTTAAGCTGTGCAACCAAGGCCAAGACTAAGCGTAGAGTGGTCATCTTGACCACAAGAGAAAAAACTTCATCAAAGTCAACACCATGCTCCTGCTTAAAACCCTTAGCAACCAATCGAGTCTTGTATGCCGGCTTGGGGTGTCCAGGGGTACTTTTCAGCTTGTACACCCACTTGCATGGCAAAACCTTCTTACCCTGAGGCAAGCAAAATCAAATCCCAAGTCTTATTTTTATGCAATGAGTCAAGCTCAGACTGCGCCTTCTCCCAAGAGTGACAATCACCCCTACGCATAGCCTCATCATAAGTAAGAGGCTCTCATGCATCTATAACCAATACATAATCCATAGAGTGCGCAAAATGGTCAAGAGGTCGTCTATCTCTAGTAGAATGCCTCAATCCAGGCTCTGTTGCCTAACCGACATCATGTCTAACATTAGCATGTCTAGCATTTGAGCCATGAGCATCAGATAATGCTACGCGATGTCTAGCTGGCCGTGGATCGGGCTGAACGGGAGCAGGTGGCTCCTCCTAAAAGATAACTCTACGTATCTCAACCACTTTCTCAGGCTGCATATGCATTTTTTCCTCATGAAAGATGATATCATGGCTGCGGATCACTTTCCGCGCATGCGGATCCCATAGACCATAACCCATCTCTCATGCCTCTCCATAGCCAACGAAAATGCATTTGACACTTTTAGGATCCAACTTATTGCGTTTGTCCTTGGGCACATGGCAGAATGCCTCACAGCCAAAGACACGCAAATGATCATAAAAGGGCGGTTTGCCTACCCATACCTCCTCTGCAACCTGAAAGTCAATGCCATTGCTAAGCAACTTGTTAATGAGAAGCACTGCAGTAGTAACTGTCTCAGCCCAAAAGTGCTGCGGTAAGCTAGCCTAGCTAAGCATACTACGGATCCTTTCCTGAATGGTCCTATTCATGCGTTCAACCATACCATTCCGGGATGGGGTGTAAGGGGTGGTCAACTGTCGCTTAATACCTCGCTCATCACAAAACTGCTCAAAAGCACGTGATGCATACTCACCCCCATTATCTGATCTTAGGCATTTTAGCCTTTCCCAAACTAGTTTTCTGCCAATGCAAGCCAACGCTGAAATGTATCTAAGACATCAGATTTTCTCTTTATGGGATAAGCCCAAACCTTACATAGTAATCATCTATGAAAGTAACAAAGTTATTTGCCCCACCAAGTGACTGACAAGGCATGGGCCCACATACATCTGAGTGCACAAGAGCCAAGATCTCACCCATGCGTTTATTACCAGACTTTTTATGCGTATTTCTAGTCTGCCTACCATACAAGCAATGATCACAAGAATCAAAATGCGAAGAGTCAAAAGGCGGAAGATACTGCAAAGCACTGAGCATTTTCATTCCTTTAAGAGACATATGCCCCAAATGAGCATGCCAAAGGGATATATGGGGAATAGAACCCACAGACAAAACATGATCCAATGTAGCTCCTGATACAAGGGATAAAGGCTTCCAGACTTGGCACCTCTGGCAAGTACAAGCCTGCCATGAGTAATCTTCCACGCAGAGTCTCCAAAAGACACAAAATACCCTACATCATCAAGCTATCGACCTAACATAAGGCTACATGTCAACATCATATAAAACAAAAGAGCTATCAAAAGGAAACTGCAGCCTAACATCTCCAATGCCCACAATATCAAGAGACCTGTCATCACCAAGACGTATAGAACCAGACATGGTACGATAGGTATGAAACCAATCTCTACAGGGTGTCACATGAAAGGACGCACCCGAATCCAAGAGCCAGCACTAAGCATATATGAAATGTATCTCCGAAGTCTGTAAAGCATCACATGATGAAGCTGCAAGTATGTAATCGTCATTTGAATCAATAGCCTGTGTGACATTAACCTCTTCTATCTTCACACTAGACTTGGCAGGTACTATACTGCGCTCAGAAGACTTTTCCTACACTTTATCTTTTCCCTTTTCCTTGCGCTTATCATCACGCATTTTATGACACTGCGGCCTAATATGTCCTGCTTTCCCACAATAATGATAGGTAAGATCAGACTTCCATCCACAAGACTTACTGCGACCACGTGACTTGGACTTGGACTTCTGAGAGTCCCTGCTCTTATTGATCATTATCATGACTACCATATCTGCCACCTCTAATGGTCAATGCATGTGAAGAGCGGGAAGCATCATTGTTTCTCCTATTGATTTCCTCAGCCAATAAAGCACTATCAACATCTTTGATTTTCAAACCATCAAGCTTGTTCGTGCATATGGCAATACAGAAGACATCCCATGATTCAAGCAAGGTGCCAAGCAGAAACAACGGGTGCAAGTTGTCTGAACTCAATACCCTGTGAAAACAGACTCTTCATGATAGCATGAAACTGACTGAAATGAGATGAAAGGGAGGTCCCCTCCTTCATGCGAAGGTCCATTAACTGCTTCAGCCAATACAACTGTGACGCAGGACTCTGCTCCACATAGAGCTCATGAATCTTCTCCCATAAATCCCATGCACTCTCATTCTCATCTTCAATAACATTATGATGGACCTCTTCTGAGAGTGACAAAATAATGGTAGACTTGCATAGCTCATCAACTTCCATCCAAACATCATCATCCATATCCTCAGGTTTGACACCCTTGAAACGCAAGGGTTTAATCTACAATTTCTGCACCAAAACCTGTCATATTTGAGACTTCCAATACCCATAGTTGATACCATCCAACTTGGCAATGTTAAAGAGAGCTGTGTCTTTCAGATGACCAGCCATACTGTCCCAAATCAATGCAAAAAGACAATTACATGTTGTATTTGGCAAAAAATGCACTAAAACCACTGCTAAAACTAGCTGAAAGAGTGGATTTTACCAAGAGAAGCACCTGCCCACCAAATATGACCAAGATAACATCAAATAGTAAGCATTACCCTCAGAGAAGTGCTCAATATCTACATATTTCAGCTTGTTGTAATAAATGACAGATTTCAGTAAATGAGAGCTAACTGTGCCAGAAGCGGATCCCAATTCAATCATATAATGTCAAGACCATAACCATCATCATGCGGGCATAACATAAGCATATGACAGTCGATAAGCATGAATCCAACACCTGAGCATGTTATGAAATATCTAGCACACCCCCCCAGTCCAATAGAGCAAAGTGTGTCTGCCACTACCAAGACTTGACACAAGTAGGTGTCAACTCACAAGGAAAGGGACCCAAGTCAAAGAGTCAGCTCATAAGCATTGGAAGGAACCAAGACATATGAATCATGCATCATCCCAAAGGGTAAGAAATTCCAAATAGTCTCAAAAGCTCAAATATCATAGACTGCCTGCTCAATGTTTGTCAAGCATCCAAAGACGCTCCCACTGGCACAAAGGCTGTAAATATCAAGCAACAAAGCTCGAACAAAGCGTGTACAAGCACCAGTGACAAGTGTTCAAGATCAAGCATCAATGAGACATCCCGAATATGTAGGCGGTAGAGCATCCATATATAGCATCCATAGACATCATGTACATCCCAAATGTAACTCTGGCAAGCCAACAAATAGCCCAAGTAAGCTTTGGGAATCCAAAGTCAAGCCAAGACAAAGCTCCAATAGCAAAAGGCTCCAAATAATATAACTAGCATGCATAGGTGACATAACCCATAATGGCAGTCAAGGCGGGCAAGCATAGACCAAAGCATGCCATAAGTGCATCAAAGATGGAGCATCCAAATTCTTTCCGAAGCCGAGCTCAAGCTCAATTAATGATCCGGAGTGTAAGCCAAGCTCAAAGTCGGTCCCCAAATGTCAATACATCACTATGTATGCCCGAAACATAGCCCGAATAGCATATGCATAACCAAGCATGAGTTACGTAGCTTCAGCCCACTGTATTATAGTAGTGATGATTCACTGTGTAAAACTGAATATTTCAGCATCAAAATTAGCTCCAAAATGATGGCAAACCATTAATATAACATCTCCATACATATAGACATCATCCGAGCATCAATAGACATCAAATGATCAATCCCGGTAAGCATAGATTTCAAGAGATAAGTGTTGTCTTGTTTTGGCCAGATCTGGGACTGTTCAAAACAGTTAATGGTTGAGCTAAATCAACTCCAAATGCATCTCACATAAGAGACATAACATCCACAAGTGATTCGGTATAATAGACATCAGTAGAAGCATCACATAAGCCATAGGCATACAAATACATGATGTCTCACACCTGGAATCTGTTGCAAAATATTCTGTCATCAGAATTTGGCAAATCTGATATCACCATCGCGTCCGAGTGTGCCAAAATCCCAACTTAGACTCTTAGCTTGCCTGAATTGGGTTCCGAATGCCCAAGATATGACAAAAAGAGTGATTTTATAGCCATTTTTGCAAACATGCGCAAATAAAACGTGAGTTTGCTGTTGTACTTGAGGGGCCAAATCAGGGTGGATAGGGGATAAGCAAGAGCCCAATGAAGGCCTACAATAGGCCTACACAAGCCTAGGACAAGTCCAAGCAAGAGGTAAAGAGAACAAGCTTCAATGATGGAAGTTATGGCTGCCTCTTCATGAAACCATGTTGTTCATGTCAAAGAATGGCTGAGAACTGAGTGAGAAGCAAGCTCTCTTACCTCATATAGATGCTGGGGAAGGCTGGGAAGCGCTCGCGAAGGAGTGGCTCTGATACCAATTGAAAGGTGAGAAGGATCGAAGCTTGCACGCGAGAGCTATGGCGGGAGAGCAAGAGCAAAAAAGAGAGAGAGAAGAAATGGGAACTCCAACAATCGCAATGTGTGGCTGGGCCTTCCTTTATTCAAATTGTCACTAAAAGAATAAAGAATAAGTGACTATGACAGGCACCTACCACCTGCAGTGTGGTGTGACGAGTACTGTTAGTGTAGTAATATATGGGCGGCTAGGCGGAGGCGCCTTTACCCCCAACAATTTTTTCTAAAGAGAGTACTTCTAATCAACAATTTTAATCATCTACTTTGATCACCGAATAATAAAACTCTTTTACTTAGGTTCCTATTCATGTATACCTCTTTGTTAAGCAATATTCAACCCTATCAATAAGGTTTTATATTACGTCATATTGTTAGTGAAACCATCACCTAAATAAGTACCAAGCTTCATAGTAATGCGACATCGAGGATCTTTTATTGCCACTCCAATGCTAGCATGCATAGATGGCCCTCAAGAAGCTCCATCAAAGAATAGCGTAAACTTTAGCTTCATTGACACATGACACCATGTAAATCAACATCTAGATACAATGAGAGCAAATGGTAGGCAAAACTACATCCAGATAAAAACGGTAGGCAAAATCAATGCACCAAGTCAACCACTGACTGTCAAAGCATAACCAACATCAAGCGGCATAAATCAGCATATGATAGTCATATGGACATTGAGCAAACACCCAAGCATGTCAAACGAATCCATCAGTAAGCCGACATACCCTTTGTGTAATAGGGCAAAGTGTACACAACACTAGCAAGACCTGACACAAAGAGGTGTATGCTCAGGGAGTGCAAAGTCCAAATTAGCCCAAGTACATGTATACGGACCACAACATATCAACCATGCAACATCCAAGTGAAGAAGATCCCAGACTCAGAAGACTTAAAGCTCAATAGCATAAACCACCCGCTCAATGTCTATCAAACATCCAACAATGATCCCACTAGCACAAAAGCCATATGGATCAAGCCAAGAAGCTCAAGAAAGACATATGAGAGCACCAATGACGAAAGATCCAAGACCAGATATCAATAAGACACCATGAGCATATAGGCTCTATAGCCTCCAATTAGAGCATCCATAGACATCAACTGTATCCCAAATACAACTCTAGCAAGCCAAGAAATATCCCAAGTAAGTTTCGGGAAGCTAGATGCAAGCCAAGACAAGGCACTAGTAGTAATCGGCTCCAAACAATGTAACTAGCATGTAGTAGTAGCATAGGCCAAGCATGTCAAGACCGGTCAGACATAGGTAACATACATGCCATATGTACATCCAAGACGGAGCATCAAATGCATTCCAAAGCCGAGCTCAAGCTCAAATGAAGATCCAGAACCAAAGACAAGCTTGATGTCGTACCCTGAAGGTCAATACTTCATTGCATAAAACCAATAAGCATAACCAAACTAGAGATAAAATAACCTGTCAACCAAGGTAGCATAAATTCCAACCAACAACGAAGTGTCCACATCCAATCAAGGCTCAATCTCTCTCAAATAGCATATCCGGGCATAAACCATGATAGCGGAGCATCAATACATCCAACATGGCACCCGAATGTCAACAAAGAGCATTATGCATAAGCCGTCCCTGATAAAACCTTGCTTCCCAAACAATGTACAACAGTAAATCCCTGCATAAATTGAGCTATGGAAGCTTAAACCAAGTCTCAAAGCATCTCAAAACATTGGGCAAGCATCCCCAAAGCATCTAGGCATCAAATATCAAGCCTCGAGAGCATCACATAAGCTAAGAGCATGACATTTTCTTGTTGTAAATCAACTCATATCTGTTTTGCAGAAAATGCTATGATCAGAATTTGACAAATCTAATATCGTCATCGCGTCCAAGCGTACCAAAACCCCAAGTTAGACTCTTACCTTGCCTAAATCGGGTTCTGAATGCCCAATATATTATTAAAAATTGGATTTTTGAGCCAGATTTTGAAACATGCACAAAAAGACGTGAGTTGCTATTGTGGGGCATGTTAGTTATACTGAGGATAAGGGGGCAAATGGGGACATACAAGGTGACCAATGAAGCCAAGGAACACCTGCAAAGAGTCTCTAAGGGCCGAGGAGAGGCGGAAGATAAAATTTTACCTCAGGGGGAAGAAGCCATGGCTGGCACTGAAGCTCCAAGCTCTAGGTCTTCAATCCGGACTGAAGTAATGCCGGGCCAAGCTCCATGATCAAGCCCTGATACCAATTGAAAGGTGAGAAGGATCGAAGCTTGCTTGGAAGTGAGCTATGGCAGAGAGCAAGAGCAAGAAGAGAGATACACAAATGGGAACTCCAGCAGTCACAATGTGTGACCGGGCCTTCCTTTATTCAAATGGGAACTCCAGCAGTCACAATGTGTGACCGAGCCTTCCTTTATTCAAATTGTCACTAAAAGAATAAAGAATAAAATGACGGTGACGGACGCTCGCCACCTGTAGTGTGCAGTGGCAAGTACTGTCAATGTAGTAATACACGGGCGACTAGGCGGAGGTGCCTTTACCCCCAACACTTTTTGGCTACCTTATGACCTAGGGCTCGCGTTTCCACTTTGTCATGTTGGTGATGTGAATTGGTTCAAATATCCTAGATTCTAATAGTTACGTACTCAATCTAATAAACTTCTAATGAACTATGTATATAATTTAGTCATTTTAAATTTAATTAATAATTATTTATATTTTTTCTAAAGAGAGTATTTCTAATCAACAATTTTAATCATCTACTTTGATTATCATAAATCACTTTAAATGAATTATAAATACCAAAAAAAAAACTATTTTTCTATGTTTATTTGATTTATAAATACCCAAAAATAATTCTTTATTTATGAAATTGAAATACTAAAGTAGTACTCTTGATACAATTTTCACTTTCCCTATAGCTAAAGATATATTCTTGATACAATTTTCACTTTCCTATAGCTAAAGAAATATTCTTACTGCAATTTTCACTTTCCCTATAACTAAAGGAATATTCTTGATGCAATTTTTATTTATATGCAGTTAGAGGAAATTTATTCAATGCTTTTTTATGGCATGCAACATATCGTACCTTTTAAAACTCTAACTACAATTTTCTCTTTTCCTATAGAGCTAAAGGAATATTCGTGATGCAACTTTTATTTATATGCAGTTAGAGGGAATTTATTCAATGTTTTCGATGTCATGTAATTTATCCTACATTTTAAAACTTTAAATTAATAACCTCTACTTATTCTAACATTACTTTCCTATTGAATTCCCATTAAGTTATAACTTCTTCACCGAATAATAAAACTATTTTACTTAGGTTCCTATTCATGTATGCCTCTGTTTAGCAATATTCAGCCCTATCAATAAGGTTTTATATTACGCCATATTGTTAGTGAAACCATCACCTAAATAAGTGCCAATCTTCATAGTGATGCGACGTCAAGGATCTTTTATTGCCACTCCAATGCTAGCATGCATAGATGGCCCTCAAGAAGCTCCATCAAAGAATAGTGTAAACTTTAGCTTCATTGACACATGGCACCATGTAAATCAACTACTTATGCTCGTAGTAATCAAAATCAAGTAGGGATATGGGATAGTTCACTGGCACAATACCCCCTTTCTCATTGAACTTAATAGGAACGCTATCCTATGGCAATGGTGGCAATAAACCTCGATATCCCACATAAGACTATCATCTAGCCACTCAATTATATCCTTTGTTTCACTTAATAATCCTTCCTTGGTGGTAGTGTTGCTTTAAATACAGATTCTCTAAATATGGAATCAATTGTCCCAACAGATGATATTGGAATCCTTCAAAACTTTGGGATGCAACATTGGATACCTACAAGGAATCAAAGATACACATTAGACCCATAAGCAGAGTAGGGCTTGAGCTAATTAAAGTTCAACTTACTTTTAAACTCTACCCCTTGTATGTCTACTAGGCAGTCGTTGAGCCATTTTTTCCCTACATGCACTATCTTGTAAGACCCATGCCACTTGGGCTCTAGTTTTCTAAGGAACCATTCACATCATATATCATAGTATAAAACCAACTGCCCCTTCACAAAGGTATACTTCTTAGCACATAGATCATGAGGCACTTTCATTCACTTCTTCCCCACTTCTTGATGCAACAATGCTCGCAATTTAATCTTATTGATGTGCTAAAGAAGTGAGTCTTTCTTGTAATCCCTTATAGTCTCCTTAAGAGTGATTCGATGCAAACCTTATATTGAGTAGCTCAATTTCAGAAGGCAGTACACATTCTTTCCCATAAATCAATTTAAATAAATGGGGTATTTTTTATTTTTATTTTTTAAGTCAGTCGCCCAAACAACCACAAACAATTTCTTCTCAAGTTATATATGATCACCATAGCTATGATCCTCAACAATGGTAGAACTCTCTGCCAAAGCAACATCTAACCAATAACAACTGTATTGTGTAATTAGGTGTAGAAAGTAATATTGGAGTATCCAATTGGACTCCACTTTTTGCTACATTCCTTGTTGATTGAATAGCAAACAAATGCGAAGAACATTTGCATAGCTTATTTACATTCTTGGCATTTGACTCATTTAAGCATATTGTGTAATATTGTCATAGGATATGAGCACGTAAGCATCTATACACAACAATAATGCTTAAACTCCAATTGCATTAACTTAGCATCATCAATGAGTCATATAAATGGGTATCAAAACAGTGTCTTATTTGGCATGCTTACACTTACTTTTCCTTATTCAAATGCTAAAGCTACCAGAAGGCAAAGTAGAAATCTCTAAGGAGCCCATTATCTCCCCTACTATTCATATCCTCCTTAATCATAAAAAGACTTCTACCTAGTGAAGGGGGTAGGAGAAAGCAATATGTCCCCTCAATAACAAAGGATTGAATATACTTTATTAGACTTCCTTCTTGGTGAAGGGGGAGAGCAAGCACATTATCAAACCTACTACCTAAAATGATACGCTTAGGAGGAGAGCTGCTTTTACAAAAAAGACCACATGTACGGGTCTCTAATCAACCCCATTAGCTCCTCAAAGCAATTCTATAATCTCCATAATTCTCTCTCTAAGATTGAAAATTTCCCAAACCCTAATGCCAAATGACACTAAAGAAGTCATTGCACATGGCATCTCCTTTCCAAGCCAAAAATCTCATCCATGATGCTGGCCTTGGAGTTGTGTGTCTACAAAGAACAATCCACAAGGAACTCTTATGACATTCTCTAGATTGGGACCGAGTATACAAATATTGTCGCACATGCCCTCAAATCCCACTCTTAATGAATTATGCTCGATTCCACCCTTAAAACCAACTCCTCAAACCTACACCACAATTTTCACACCTATGGTTTGTTGTCAAGACATCCTCCTCTTGAGAACACACCCGATATCAAGTGAGAACCAAACCATCATCCCCCTTGCAATGCAAGAAAGAACCATTTGAGGTCATCGTCCTCTTGGCAATAATAATGCATTTCGCAACAATATCAAGTCGAAGATCTGCCTCACAAGTGGGTTTACCCAAAATAGGTTCATACAAAGCCAAATCAAAGGATATTACATGCAAGCTGACCCACTTGATTGCTTTGATAGTGTCAAACTTAAATCTCCCTTATAAAGTGGTCCTCATGCTACAAGAGAAAGTGACCCAACTATCGACAACCCCACAAAAACTCCATAAAGTCCCCGTTTTCCAAGAAACATTGGATTCATCTAAAGCTCTACTTCTCCTCAAAAATGGGCACTTCATGGCTTTAGATTAAGTATATGGATGCAAAATGTATGACCATGAAGAAAATATGGATCAATCGATTACGTTTCAACAAAGTGAGTTCAAAGACCAAGACGAAGGTGGTGATCTCTCGAGTGCTTGCTCACATAAAGGGTGATATCCACTCGCCCTTACTAGTTCAAAAGGGGGATCTTTGACCACAAATGGACATCCAAAATCCAGCTATGAGCACCACACCTCACTAGCGCAATAACATCATCAACAAGGAGTTGGAAAACTTTACTATGAGTTTTCTAGTTCTAGAAATATTAATAGAAATGTCCGCACCTACATAATTATACGAAGCTACCCGGAAGGAAAAGAAATTATATAGAATCGAATAGTCCTAATTGATTTACATAATTATATGATGATGAAGCTAGATGAAAGCCCACTTGATTTCATTTCTGTTAGCTGCAGTTACAAGCTCTCTCTGCTCTGCTCTTGCATTTGTTTGCGGAAGGCGAAGAGTAAAGGTCCTTTTTGTTATTTGGATTGATAAATGAGCATACCTTGGCAACTATTTCGATGTCATGATCCAGGAATCTCTTCCACGCTCACTTGCCTTCGAGGCTTAATAATACAATCGTGTTGGCCTCACAAGACTTTGGGAGAGTTACAAGTGCTGTTGGACTTCTATAGTATAGTAGGACTGCCCAATTGTACCATGTCGTCCTTGGAGCACCTTGAAACTGATGGATAGACTCAGAGAACAAATCAGACCGTGGAGAATATGCCACACACATGTATATCCAACCATTCTACATTCCTGGATTTGTCCAAATGCCATACTAATGGCCAATCTTCACCATTTGTAACATTCCTGTCACGCAAGAACCTTACCATGCTCGCGGAAATCATATATCCAACTCTACCTTGTACCAAAACATTTTGGAATTGTAGATTAATCATGCTGTCATATAACAAGCAACCTTAAGCAGATATCTGAACCCTTTTAAGTGGAGGAAAGTCAGAACATTCAAGAAATGGCTCCAAGGCTTTGTCATCTCATCAATGAGCAAGAGAATATCTTGCTAGAAAGGCTATGAAAAATGCTCTGAGACGGACAGACAAACGAGGCTGCGGCAGAGACAAAGGCACACACAAGGAGGAACTTCCATATTCTATTATTAGCGGGTCAAAACTTGTTCATACGTTCGGCCCCTTGCCCTAGTGAACAAAGCTTGTAGCCATCCTTTGCTTGTGAACCTCTAAACGGGAGGAAACCGTTACCGTTATATCTTGCTAGGAAAGCTTTGAAAATGCCCCACTAGAAGTTGTCCTAAGGACCATAAAGCCTGCCCCTCTCTCTCTCTCTCTCTCTCTCTCTCTCTCTGTGCACACAGGGGGGGGACAGAGAGAGAGAGATGCACATGCGCACACAGGGACTTTGATCCTCTGTCAATAGCGAGTCAATTTTGTAACATAATCGCGTAGGTTGGGTCCTTTGCCCCAAGGCGCAAAGCTTGTAGCCAACTCTTCTAACTTGTCAGCTGATCTCAACATGTCTTCCTCACTCTCAATGCCACTTGGATGTGGAAGGGCAAATAAAACTCGGTTCACATCCTCATCAACCTCCATCCCATAAACCTCTGCAAACACCTGCATAGATCATAAAGATGTTCATTGTACGCTCAAACATTTTTCTTCAGTAGGCATCCAGCAGGCATACTTCTTTTAACGCCGGATTGGCAGCACGATCTCTTTAAGTGCAGATGCTTCCCTAGTACATGAGAGAGAGAGAGAGAGAGAGAGAGAGAGAGAGACCTTTTTTAATTTTTGAGGTACATCCACATGTGGTGCTTTAGCTCTCGCCACAACGTTTATCACCAACATTCCATCTTCATGCAGCCTATCCCTTGCAGCTGCCAGGAAAGTCTCCTCAAGAAATTCAGCAGGCGGGCAACTAATGCCAGTGCTGTCAATAGGCCACAACAACACACTTAAACAACTTCTTACAATCACCCGAACTATCAAATTCAACCAAGAAATCCATTTCCTTGCATCTAACCTAGGATCTTCTGAGTCAGCATCAATTATTAAGACATGTAAAGCATCCCCATCTTGAGTGTTCTTCATTTTGCCTGCCTTTTCTTGGCACCTCTGATCATCACTTTCACTGCTCCCACCAGGGTGAACATTTTGACCAGAAGTTGGTCCATTGACGGCTTTTCTATTCACAACTGCCAGTCCATCAGCTATATTAAGCTGCCATCACACAGGAAACTGCTCAGGGTCATGATAACTTGGAAGTTCAACAGGGACCACCATCGAACCATACCCAAGGAGGCCTATAGAGATCCATAAGGTTGCATGAGTGGGAATTTTGAAAAGGCCCAGTTAAACATGAATAGGACGTCAAGAACACTTGTAAATTAGCAGCAATTTAGAAGCATCACTCATGTCAGCATACATGTACATGTGTGCATGCATAGCTATACTTGGCCAATATAATATTTGAGCAACCACAGATATAGCTTTATCAGTGCACATACATGTCCATAATAGTTCAGTTATGAGTCTTTGAGACTTAAACTCTACTCAAGGGGATCATATTGGCACTCCAACCAAAACTACAAGCGAATCATATGCATGCACATGCATTATATGTGCATCCCTACACCTGAGAATGTCAACTTTGTACTAACCTTCATGCGTTCATCTTCAATAAATCCAAAGTGGCGTTTAGCAAGATCACCAACCACAGGGTCCAGCTCCATGACCTGCTAAAACTGGAATTTTATCATTTTTCATATGGTTTTGAGATGTAACTCAGCGAACATTTACACACCTCAACCATTCCAAAAGGTAGATGCTTATGTAGAAACATGGGCAGAAGTCCAGCTCCCAGTCCAACCACCACCAACCGCACCTGGTAACAAGCCAAGTAAGATCATATAAAGCAGGTATACCATAAGCCTGGAAAAGAGTCAATGCATACCAGTTCTTGACATGAAACCCATTTCTTGAGATTTGATGCAATCAGTGACAATCCAGCTACCATCCCAGCATGATAAGGACTAGCCAAAAAGCTATGATACACTTGAAACTCAATATCTGACAGAGAAGATTGTGACCATGACAAGCACACAGTCTCAGTGATCTTTTAGCATTGAACTATAGTCATATTCAAAGAATTGGATAACACCTGCAAGACTGTCTTTTTCATTGCGGCCCTTTTTCTTGGATGATTTGCTTCCTTTTACTCCAGTTCTAGCTTTTCCATGGAGTTTTCCTGATAGTCTGACAAGCCGTGCCTCTGATTGGATCAAATTTGGGTTCCTCCTGAAGACAAGCCGACGGAAATATTCGTAAGTACTGCCCGTTTGGTCTTGGTTGTCATTGGAGAGTGCAACATTTTCCACGAGCATGGCACCTGTCAAGAAGGACTCTACCTGCACGGAACAAACTTCTTGAACTTACGTGAAATCTGACTGTCAAGCTAGGAAAGCCAAAAAAATATAATAGTACCTCCTCTAAAATTACTCTCCTCATAACACCATCACTAGACATAAGATACCTGGAAAGAGAATACTATGTAAGCTTATTTTAGTAGGGCTCCAATCTTGTTTGACTGAGGAAAATACAAATACTGGACAAATATGAAGGAAAAAAGCTATAACTTACGGTATGCTACTGCCACCATTACAGTTAGTTGGTTGCAATTGCATGATAACTGGTGAAAGATCCTCCTACAAACTCACAATACATGGGCATAGGTTAGCTTTATGGAACAGTAATGTTTTCTTCCTCCCATCATCACAATTTCACAAGTATTAAGAATGTCTAAGTATTAAAATATGCTTTCATGAAATTTTCTCATCTTCATGGAATTCTGTACAATTTCCTGTTGAGACACACAGCCTAGTTGCCAAGAGCAATGACAAATCTACAATGTGGAACGCAACCAGTATACAGGCCAATTTTTTACACAGCTTGTCAATCAACACAGCACATGACCACTAGTTGGTGCTCCGAACATCACTTCCAAAAGGCACTTCATCTCACAAAGACTGCATGCTCATATAAAGTTCTCAAACCATTCCTTATTCCCTCCTAACTCAAACTCAGCACAAATATGTTGTTGCCAATAGCCTATTAGGATTGGACTTAAATAGTCCCCATTTATGATGAGTTCAAGAATCAAAAGAGATGATGTACACCCATGCTTGCCTGAATGTCTTCCATGCTTCCACAATAAAAGTTTGCATCCAGGAAAACCTATGCACGAGACAGCATACGTGTTTTGAGTGCAAATCCCCAAGATAGAAAATAAGAATTTAACGTTTGGCAAGTCTATCTACCATGATCAATCGGTGTGCTTTAGCACTCTCAACAACCTGCCATTGACCTTCTTCAGAAGAAAAAAGCCATTCATGAGTTCTTCCCTGCAAAATATCGGAATTTGTTAAGGCACAGGACAAAAACAAACAATCTAACAAAGACCAAAAACGCAAAATATATTGTTAGAATCTGAATGATGATGAATCATGCAACTATACCTTTGGGACAAGAAAGACAGCACAATTGTACTTGAAAGGCCCATGACTCTCTAGCGCATCTAGAATTACAGCTGAATAACTAGATCGTGACAGACCATTTCCACCAAGAGTCTTCGATATCCTACGTCCTGGAACAATAACTTCAAGTTCACCTGTATGTGAAAGGCATTGACTAGTCTCGTGCCCATCCATCATTGACTTTCTCAGTGAATTTTCTTTTTGAACCACCCTCTGGAGGAAATGCACCTGTGTTCATTGCAGTTAAAGACCTCATTTGATTACTATTTAGCAGCAGGATAACTGGACAGCAAGCAATTCAATCTTTCACCTAATATTCCACAGTTGTGACACCAAACAATAGCCCGCTTCTTGGTTGACAGCAATTCAGAAAGTATACCACCATATGCAGTGAGAGTAGCTTAATTTTCAGTGATGTCAAAGAAATTTGCTTGCATACATAAGCCTCACCTGCCTTTTGTGATCTTCAATAACTTTGAGTGGATCAAATGACATTGCTACTAATGATAAAGAAGTTGATGCATCCCTCTTTGCAACTACCAGAAATGGCCTTAGTTCAGATGCAGGTGCTTCGGAAAACTGTGCCACTTGATGGATGCTCACATGCCAGCCATGCCTGTAGTTAGAAAGCAGGAGCTCTGGAGACAAGTTGGCACAGTAGCATACCAAGTTAAATATTGTAAGCAACATGACAATGCTACCTCAAGAACAAAAGAGAGAACTTGATGGAAGATGAATACCAACAACATGGAACTGTGCTAATGTCACACATGCATAACATCCGCCACGATCTACTACACGTTCAACCTGTATAAAAATGTGAACATAACTCTCAGGCACATTCCAGTTTCTTTGTCCTGCACCAAGTTTATATATCTAAGATTCTTTACAGCACAACTGCTTGAATCTGAAAGGCTTTCAATTCATGTGGGACCAGAATCTGAATCATACATTGACAAGGCTACCTTTATCTTCAGCTAACAAGGAGTTAAATGCTCACGTGCAAATTTTTGAATATTACAAAAATGAACTCCAAGCTGCAGCAAAAACATGTGTCAACCTTCTAAGTGAAGGACCTATCGCATATGTATCAGGACTAGAGCAGAATATGCTAGGAACTTATATACAATGGAGCACAATGCAAAGTCTGCTCGGCAGAAAACAAAACAGTAGAACACAGCTGCTCTTGCTGCCAGACTACAATTAGGTCTGTGGTAGACACGTGCAACTTTATAGAACTGAATTACTAGACTATCACTTGCTCCACAGGTATGAGATACACCCTTGACAGCCACAAATGACGCAAATGTTCAGAGCTGAAACTAAGCACATAAAAAGTAAACAGATAGACCATGTGAATGAATGCAAGTATCCCACAATTAGGTAAAATGTGAAGGGCCTGTATGAGACTGGTGTTTGTTCAAGGATTCTCTTTCAAAGATGCAACTGTAAAGAACACTAATGACAAACGTCATACTCCTACAGATGTCAGATTCTTAGTTCCTGATCAAGGTAAACGGCCACATGCCATTACACACTGGTATTTAGCATAGGATAGAATAAATGGAGCTTCAACAATACCTCAGACAGAAATTGAACTGCTGACTTTGTCTCTTGACCTGGCTCTCCAAGTATTGCATCCAGACCACCTTTGTCAATAACAATGTCAAAAGCTGCATTTGGGAACTGAGAAGAGCAAGATATAAGCACACATGAACCTAGCAGAAAAAAAAAAAAACTTACTTTTTCAAAACTTGTGAATTCTTCATGGAATAGAAATGCATAGTCAACAATAGACATTAGAAAGGCCAAGAGCCAATCAATTCAACTTCAACATTAAGTTTCGCCTTTATAGAGCCATGTGAAGATATGCTAGGGCTTCCACTAAGGAAACACAAAAAGTTCGGCCACAACTGAAACACAAAGACTTGAACAGTGACGTGCAAAACTCAAACCCTAAAGGCAAAAGCAAAACACAAACAAAGAAGAAAGAGAACTCTGAAGTGAATGAATCAATGTTATAGATAAAGGAAAGAATGTACAAAATGCTCAAGGGCAGAACTGTCTAACAGCCGGTGGCTCTCATGGGAACGGGTTGAGGGAGGGGTCGATGTGTGCCATCCATCAGAGATGAATCCCAAGTCTAGTAGCCACTAGTCGGAGCAGAGGCTAATGAAGAAAAGTGCTAAAAACACAAAAACGACCTGGTGTAGATGCAAACGCAAATCAAGCCAATGCTGGAAATGGAAGGGCAGCAAGTTGGAAAGCAAAACGCAACAGTCTCTAGAGCTGGAATTGGTAAACACAGCAATGTAACCACCTAAAGATGATGGCAATTGATCACCAGCAGTAGTGGACAGTTGGGTGACAGCCATAGTTGTCAGGTACGAAATGTACGGTATGGTACGGTACAATAAAATACGGTACTAAATGGTACCTTATGATTTTACAAGGTACGGAACGATATTAGTACGAAAAAAAATTTAAGATGATTTTTTATATAATAAAAACCATAAATCATTAAATGATAAATCATAGAATACATGTTTAAAATGGAAATAGCCATTTCATTACAAAATAAGATGAATACATGTAATGACCATCGTGGTCACATGGGCTGCACAAAACATGCGATACAACTACAATCTAGTATATCTGATACCAAAAAAAAAAAAAGACCTATGTCATATCAATCTATGATGAGGCATCACTATCATCATCATCATCAGAACCATCTGAGTGCTCATCAAGAGAGTCTGAAGATGGCTCCTCGGCATCCAATGATGAGACACACTCATACTCATCCTCACTGATGAGGTTACCATCATCATCAAATGATGGCTCCCTAGGTGGTGGTTGTGTAGGCAAGGGGGGGATGTCATCATGAAAAACAACAAATTTTAAAATTTGTGTTATGGTTAATTGTTTAAACTTTACCTGCTTCTTCGAACTACCCATGCTCATCATACCTCTCATCATGCGTAAGTTAGTATGGCAATAGACTAGCCGCTCTAACTGTCATGTGCAAAGCCAATTGCGAATCTTTGTGTGAATGAGAGAATAGGCACTCCGGTTTCTCTCACATGCATCCGAAGAGCAATTCTGGGCAAGGACCCTAGGGTCTCCAGTGCGTATCCAAAGTTTTGCCACCAAAATAAAGCCTTCACAAGTGACTCTCTCCAACAACAAGTGAGAGAAGCAAAAGCCACATGCCCTCTCTGATCTGCGTAGCATCCTAGCTCCTCCAACACTGCATTGTGGTCATCCATAGACCACACGAGTCAAATAAGCAAGCTGGTCTGAACGGAACTCTCTATCATCCATGATTGTCGGTGACTTCTAGGCCAGATGTACCAATGCGGAAAAACCATTGATAGGCTTATGCATCCACGCCTATCTCCTCTCTGCTATCTCTAAAACATGTGCACGTTGTCTCTGTGATCACTGTACAAGCATGTGTCTCCACCAATGCCGCTCTAAATAAGTGAACGAGAAGGCCCATGGTGGACCCCTCGAAATCACTCATACATAACACCCTATAGAAGGGAGTCACGACAATGACAACGGCATGGACTTTTTGCCAAAACTACTCATTAAGACACAAGCACTACATGGCTTTGACCTCCTCTGTCTCATGCTCATCCCACTCATTTCATAGAGTGGACACCATTGTCTGACGCAAGGCAGACCGCACCTCATAAAGGCGCTCCAACAATAACCACATGTAAGCAAAGCGAGTTGAAGAAGGCTTCTTCAACTCCAGGGTGCTATGCTCACGATACATCGCAAAAACCTTTACCTTTACCGTGAAGAATGTGACAATTAATGTAGCTTTGCAGACCACCCTCTTCACCCACTTGAGCTTCCCAATATCCTCCATGAGCAAGTCCAAACAATGACTTGCACATGGAGTCCACACAATCGTAGGGAACTCGGACTCAAGCAAACAACCCATGCGCTGACAATTCGATGCATTGTCAATAACAACTTGCACCACATTTGAGGGGCCCACCTACAACCACAATTCACAAATTACAAGTATACTTATTGCTAACAATACTTGGAAATTGGAGGTTAGAGAGAGAAAGAGTCTAGAGAGAATTGAAACTTGAGCCTTCAAGTTTCAAGTTTCAACTTTCAACTTTCAAGATTCAAGAATGAAGAGAGATGGGACCCGGGGGTTGGGGGCCTTGCGGCCCGAGGGAAAAGAGAGAATCAAGATAGATCATAGATACTAGAGAGATTATAATTATTAGAATAGGGAGATAGATAGTTATGCATAAATCAAATTTCAATTATGAATCATGATATTATAATAATGAAAAAAAGTGAAACAAATTTAAAAGACAAATTGCAATGCATACCTCAATGATAGCTTGTCGAATGTGGCAATAGATGAATGCGCCCGTCGTTTTTCTCCCCCTCTTGCCGGTATCTACAACCCGCAAAAAGCAAGTGCGAGTGGACATAAGACAAGTATGTTCATGATGCTACATGTCTTACAATCACTCCATCCGTCGGTGAGAATGGAGCAACCATATTTTATCCATACAGCCCGAATAGGATCAAAGGCTCTATCAATCCTCTCCTCTTCATCAATCTTTTTCGTTCTCATGTCATTGTATGTAACACTGGTCCATCCTTCACATGGACCCACATTGGCAATGGCTTTTACCGTCTTTTTCCATTGCTCTTGCTTTAGGACATTGAATGCAAGATTGCACTCAATCACCGTGCGTGCAACTTCAATGTCCGCAAGTCGTCGTCTTTCTCTAAGAAAGGTAACCGCTCCAAGCACATGACCGGGAGCTTGAGAGAGAAAGGATTGTCTCTCCGACACCACATGAGCCTCCACTCTTTGTCTTTTACCGGAGCCGGATGCGGATGTGGAGCCCCCACCACCAATGGTAGAGGCCTCTCCCACATCGGTTGAAGATACTCCCACATTGGATGCTTCCTTGTTAGTAGGCATAGGAGTTGATGCCGATAAACCACTTCCTCCTACTCTTGTGGATCCCCTCTCATCTTGGCGAAAATCTCCTCCACAATGTTTTGAGGGATCTCCTTGCATGGAGCAACTTGCCCCCCATCTTGGTTCTTTGTGTTCCTCTCCGCATGGATCACATGTAAATTAAAGGCCTCATGCTTCTCACAAGTCATGGTGCCGATGACGAGTAAAGAGGCCCGAGAGAGAGAGAGAGAGAGAGAGAGAGAGAGAGAGATGCTTGAGTCTCGACTCTTGAAACTTGAAAGTTGAGTCTTGAAAGTTGAAAGGGAGGGAGACTCTAGAGACCCGAGGTTGGAGTAAAGTTGAAAGAGCAAGAGTAAGAGAGAGGGGATGGGAGATGAGAATGGCAAATGCTTTGATAGGGTGCGGAATAGAGTGGATGGGAGATGAGATTTGAGAATGGCAAATGCTTTGATAGGGTGTAGGAAAGAGGAGATGGGAGGTGAGATTCAAGAATGACAAATCACAAGTCCATTCAAGAATCAAGATCCAAGAGAGGAAGATGAGAATGGTAAATGCTTGCTGAATTGGTGTGGAAGCATGGAGGAGAGGAGCACCTTTTGTAGGTGAGAGAAGGGTCAAAGTTCAAACAGTCAAAGAGGGGTCAATGGTCAAAGAGAGGGCTGCCAGCTAGAAAGAATCCAAAGAGGGCTTGGGAGGGGAGTACATGACTGAAAAAGGGGGTGGGATGAGGTATCCAAGGCTTCCCACCCCCCAAAAAGTGCCATGCAAGTAGGCGGAGTAAAAGCGAAGGCGCAAGAAACACGTGACACGGGGCACAGGACACACAAGCGAGGTGGCCTAAATGGGCCCAAAAAAACGTACGAATTCGTACGGATATGTACGTACGGTACCGTGCGAATCATACGGTACGTACAAATCCGTACGACGTACGAAGGCAACTATGGTGACAGCTATAGACCATGTAGCAGTAGCCATTGGGGGTTGGATAGCTAGTGGAAGAGAGCTAATGTCTGAAACCTGCAAGACAAGGATGGGGCTAAATGGTGGGCAGCCTGTCTATTTATAGACATAGAAGGATCCTCCCAAATTAGGGTTTTGCATGTGGGACATAGAAATACTCTAGAACCACTTCCCATTTAATGAAAATTTTGGTAATTTACTGTTTTGGGGCTATTTTAGAGAGGTAATCAATATGGAATGAATTTTTAGTTCAACAATCCATACAACTTATGAAACATGGTTCTAAAGCTGTAAGATTAAGACTAGATTTTGTTCTCCACCTAGAATAATTGCCAACAAGAGAATGAGAGAATACTTAACATCTTTCAAAGGCTTAAGAGGGCCTATGAGACCAAGACAAACACTAAGCTAGTATTATGAAATATCTCATCCAAGAAAGCAAAGCAAAACAACTAATACACCTCCGAGCAAGACACTAAGTAAACTCGAACATTTAAAGGGAGCTATAACTATGGGTAAATTTTGATGTTAAGAATATTGACAAGGTGGCAAACATATTCAAGGGAAAGTGTGCAAGATGTACTCCAACTAGAAGAACAGTGATGTTCCATTGTTGAGCAATCCTTCCTGTGAGTGTGCACAGCAAAAAGGAAAGTGGACATGGATAGGAGACAAAGAGAGAATACAAGTGAGAGAAGGAACAATGTGACTGCAATGGTTGAAGCTACAAGGCTACAACAGTCAACCCTAACACACGGCTCTATGCGTTAAGTGTGGGTGCCAGACGGTAGCAAGGGGATGAGAGGATAAGAAGGGCTAGCTGATCACAAAGGATCAATAATGGATAATAAGAGTGGGAGGGTAGGCCACTTATATATAGGCAAACTAGGGCCACGACTCGTAATAAAGTGGCCAAGCCCAAAATGTGAGTGCCCAAGACAGCCAAAAAAGCCCAAAAAGAAATGCACTAATGTACCCTCCATCTAAACTGCCTAAAGCAATATAATGACTAACAAATACAATGGCAGAGCTCCTAATGTTGTCGTATAACTCAGACTAAGGCTCATAGGCAGGAGATTGTTAGATTTATTTATCCTCGTGTGTGGATGTACATTGTTACGTGTAAAAGTAAGTGTTTAGGTGTAAACACCATTAACACCACTTAGCATTAAATAAGAGTCAAAGAAGGTATAGGTGGATACCTTGGTCCTTAGCCTATATATTTAGACCCTATCACTTGTATTTTCATCACACATATCTCACCTATCATTATCAATCTATTTCTTTCAGTTTATACTCTCTCTCTCTCTCTCTCTCTCTCTCTCTCTCTCTCTCTCTCCATGGACATGGAGTTCCATGCGCCATAGCCTACTAGATGCACACAAGCTCCATACCCAACAATGGTATCAAGTGAGTTCAACCGCAACTTGCCACCATCTCTGACCTGCTATTCATGGTGCTTCAACTGCTATAGAAGAAGAAGAAAAAAAAAAAAAGAGGAGGAGAAGCAGTTGTATTGGCTATCGACATTGCCCCAGCCACATGTTCCACGACACACTCTCCACGTGTGACCTTCTGCCCATCTCCTACTCTACTGTGACCAAGTATGCTCCACGTGGCATCCCAAGTCTACCCGAATTGATATTCAAATCTACTGTCGTGACTCTTCTGTATCAATTGCCTACATGTCCACCACTTCAAAGCATTGTAACCTACCGCCTGTCTCACCTATTGAGTGTTGCCTTGGAAGGGTCTAGCGTGCAACCTATCTCACATGCATTCATGTCCTACCTATCAACACTCAACTCACCACTTGTCCTTGATCATTGACCAACAAACGTCAAATCCGCGTGGCCCATCAGATCTATCTCGACATGTTTTGGCACTAAAATAAGGTCCTTTAATTACAACTTACTCAGTTAAGGTTAAGATTTCATTTCTTTTTTAGATACATTTCATGTGAAATTAGAGCTTTGCAATTCCCATGAAATTTGTTGAAATTTCATGAATAAAATTTAGGGCTTTTTAAATCTAAGCCTGAATTCTCAAAATTTCTTCTCCAAAATTAAGAGCTTTTCATGTTGCAAACGTTTGACATCACATTGAGGCATCCGGTGACGTGTTCAAGTCCACCCAAGCACTCACCTTCAACAATTAACGTAAAATGACTCACCAAGCGTCGAGTACTTGGCAATGTCATGCAAGCAATCGAAATCAATCACAATGTCCTCGACATCAACATCAAGGGAGGATTTTTTTTCTCAATAATTTTTTTCTCAATAATTTTTTAAATATTTTCAAAAAATAAAAAACATTAAAATATAAAAATGTGTGGCTAGAATTAGACATTGACCATGCTCACACATGTGCCTTAACCTTTCCATCACTTATTAAAAAATTGTGTGGAGTCCTCTCCTAAGTTTTAATACAAAATGAGTTATATTTCTTTTTATTTTCTTTCCTTCACATTCACAAAGGAGCTATATCTAAGGGCAGATGGTAATCACTTCCCGAGTGACCTCTAAGTTAATCCCAAAAGCTATACCCACATATTTGGCCTTTGGTCATGTGCCCAATGCCTGAGAGCCACACCAGCTTTTGATCAACCTCTGAGCCATATACACGCACCTCTGAACCATGTCTTACTTCACGTGCCTGAGCTTCTCGATAGACCATGTCATCCTCACATCACACCTCTCTCATTTCTATATCTCCTTTTTTAGAATCATTGTGCGAGATAAGATACCACCTCTTCAAGGCAAGACCTTCCCTTTTTCTTTTTTGGATGTTTTCGTGTCACAAGTTCAAGCACCTATGACCCGAAGGGAAGCTTGTTGGATTTATTTATCCTCATGTGGACACACATTACTGTGTAAAAGTGTATGTTTAAGTGTGAATACCTTTTACACCACTTCGCATTAAATAAGGGTCAAAGGTGTAAGTGGATACCTTAGCCTATATATTTAGACACTATCACTTATACTTTCTGTGAGAGTGTGCAACGGAAGGACCTCGAACACAGAGGAAGAGAAAGACAATCTGCAAGAGAAAAAGAAAAGAAACTTGCACTGAACAAGGAACAAATGTTGAATACAGAAAAACTGATCGGTCCCTGCACACAGCCGGCAGAGGAAGAGAGAGAGAATCTGCAAGAGAAGAAGAAAAGAAACCTGCACTGAACAAGGAACAAATGTTAAATACAGAAGGACTGATTGGTCCCTGCACGTAGCCGGCACCAGGTCGGGCTGATGGTGAGGGCAGCACCGAAGACAGACGAAGATGACGAAGTCAAAGTGTGCACCTACCAAGGAAGGATGGAAGATGATAATCTAACTGATTGCCAAGTGGAAAATGGCTATAATAGCCAAAAAATCCAAAAACTGACTGACTTGAAATTTGAGGCCAAAAATATGTCCGACCAACATTTAATGCTGGTAAAAATGCTAGAAATGCTCCAAAAAATCCTGGAAAGGATAGACAATGTCTGACACGTGAGGCAAACTCAAGAATGCAAAAATTTCCTCGTGAAATGCACATAAAATCCTAACTAGCAGAGAAAATGCACTGAAATGCAGTAAACTGAGTGCTCTAGAATGAGTGACCTCCTCCATCAAAACAAGTGATAGACAAGTTAGAGCTCCTAAAGTCCTCGTCTGCATCAGACTGAGGCTCACAAGCAGGAGATGACAAGGCATGACAAACATGACTGCTAACATTCCCTCTCAGATCCTGGATGTGGCGGAAGACCAAGGAAGAAACGGATCCGGGGGTGGTAAGGGGAATGCCAATGTCGATGAAGCCCGTCATTGAAGATTGTCAATGAAGAAACTCCTCGCGATCCTGGGAAGCCCCCTCTAAAACAGTAGGGGCCAAGAAATCCACAACCGCATCACCAAGATTGTCCCTCTCTGAAAGGGATGGGGAATACGAGGGAACCACCAGAGGAGAGGGTGGGGGATTGGAAAGAACCTATGGAAAAGAGGGTGCACAAACGGGAATGGGTGTAGCAATAGACAACTACCTCGGAGGACCCTGCATAAGAGAAGGGGAATGGAGACTATAAAGCCCACTCTCCTGCCAACCTGTTGCAATAACAACCCATGTAGAAGAATCCTCAATACAAACAGCTTGCTCAATGAAGACAACCCAGGTACCAAGCCTTGTGAGGCCATAAACTGAGAGGAGTGAAGAACCCAAGTCCGGAACATAAAGAGCTTGTGAAAGGGAGCTCGACGCATGTCGGGAAATAAAGGCAAAGTGCCAACATCACAAATAGGCACTGAAACAATGTCACCATCAGTGGACTGAACCCTAAGAAGGGCATAGATCCTGCAACAAATCACCTCGTGGAGTCATATGACTAAAAGCTCCACTTCAACCAGCCAAGGCCTCACAGAAGATGAGACAACCACTGAAGAAGGCTTCCTCCAAGTCAACAATATGAAGAAACACTGACTCATGGGTAACCGCTTGAGTAGAGGTAGAAGGTTCGGATGTTTTAGCTCCATCCTTCGCTCCCGAACAAAGGTGAGGGTACTTCTTCCAACAGCTCCTCTGGATGTGTTCTTTCCCGCAGTATGGCCATTTAGGCTTCTCCGAGTCAGAGTCAGAACCTGAAGAACTTTCCTATCTTTTAGCCTGTGACTTCCCTTTCTTCTGTCCCCCCCCTCCTAAACCTGTAACAAAAGCTTTAGTGGAGATGGATCCACTGGCTACCTCTTTGGCGCCCTCATCATGCTCCAAAACAAGCGGGGCAAGCTCCTCCCAAAGAAGCTTCTCACGGATCCTCGATGCAAGAAGGTTGATGTAGAAGATATCAAACCGGGGAGATGGTAGTTGAGTCAAAAGAATCATGGCCATATCCTCTAAAGAGATCATCCTGCCAACGGACGCAAGCTCATCCCTCATGTCCTCCAACCTGTTGATATGATCCTTCATGGAAGATGTTGGGAATAAAGCGCCATCGTGCCTTTTATATGTGCACGAGTGTGAACACACCCTTAGCGCATTTGTACTTTCATATATATCTATCTAAAACCTAAAGAGGTACACGCACAAAAGATTGTACCCAAGAATATCGTGCATCTCTCTCTCTCTCTGACTCTCACTCTCTACTCTTGCTCACGTTTTGCTCTCTACCTAACCTTTTCATCGCACGGCATTGCATCGCCACTGTGCATCGCTCACTTCAAACTGGTATCAAAGCTACGGCTAAGGCGTTCGCACTTCTCAGAGTCCGCTCAGGTCAGCTTGTCATTGTTCCTTCACTAGACAGACAGGCAACAGATCCAAGTTGCATGCAGGTCAAAATCATCATTTCCTGGTCAGACGCAGTCATGCACAAGTCACACACTTCAGGCACAGGTCAAACGTCGTTTTCCAGGTCATGAGCAGGTCACACAAGCAGCGACGGGCTGGCGGCTGTAAACAGGGCAGATTCATCACTTTTCTTTTACAAAATTTTTTAATTTTTTCAAAGGTTCCCTACAAGCAAGCCCTTTGCTCACTAACGGGCATTCGTGCGTGTAAGCACAATTTAGAATTTTGGGCACTTGTCCAAATTTGATGCAAGCAAGACACAACAGTGATATTTGTCTCAAAAATTGCAAGAATTTGTGGCATTTTGCCTCCGACATTTGGGGCTTTTCATGTACATGCAAGAATTGGGCTGAAATTTATCCAATTTCTCCACATTGATGCACATTGGACCTCGTGCAATTTGGGGCTTTTGCTGTTTGGGTGAAATTTGGGCATCATTTGGTCATTTTATGTACATGCAGGTTTAATTCCATGCAATTTGGACATCTAGCAGTTGGAAAAATTTGGGGGTTTTGCTGAAATTGCTCTATTTCGGCAAAATTAGTCTATTCTATGCATGTCAGAGACAGTGCAGATGTAAGGTTGATACTTCGAGCACAAAAATTTTGGGGCTTTTGATCGTGCGTGTCATATTTTGTGCCCGTGGGTGCATGTACAACAGAAATTGCAGCTAAAATTTGGGACTTCTCATGTAATGTGATGTATTTGTCCTTGGAACAGCTGTAATTAGTTGTGGAGTGCTGTAGCACAAGGTTTAGTGCTTCTGAAAATTTATTTGCAGATCTGAAATTTCTGCTTTTACATGGTTATTTATTGCTGGTTGGTACTTGTTTATACCTTGGTCACTCATGTGACAGCTTGGGCCTGCATTTGCTGAATTTTTTGGTCACATTTGGGCTGAAGATCATGGCTCGCAGCAGTGATAGCAGTCATCTCATGCATGTTAAGAAGCTTGAAGGAGCACATAACTTTGCAGTCTGGCAAAAACAATGCTATAATATCCTACTGCAGAAGAAGCAAGCAAGGCCGATTAAGACGAAAGGGGCAAAGCCCGCGAATATGGAACATAAAAACTGGGATGAGTTAAATGAGCTTGCACGCTCAACCATCGAGCTATCGAATTCTGATGCCTTGCTGTTTAACATTGAACGTTTGGATTCTGCCTATGCTATTTGGACTCGACTAGAAGAACTGTATGCCCAGAAGAGTGCCGCAAGCAAAGTTTACTGGATGAAAAAGCTTATGGATTTGCTTATGAAAGAGGATACAGCAATGTCTACTCACTTGAGTGAGTTTAACTCCATTTTCAGCCAGTTGGTTGCCTTGAAGTTCAAGATTGATGAAGAATTTAAGGCTACGTTCTTGCTTTGCACTCTACCAAAGAGTTGGGATACATTTAGGACTGCTATGAGCAATTCTAATGCGATGCTTTTGTATGTTGATGTAGAGAGTGCTCTACTCATGGAAGAAATGAATCGGCAGAACAATGAATCCAGTAAGTCTTCTAGTGCTTTGCATACTAGGGTCAAATCACAGCAGAAAGGCAAATCTGATAGCAAGGGACGCAGTAAATCACGTGGTAAGGATGTTGAATGCCATCATTGTGGCAAGAAGGGTCACTTTAAACGTGACTACTACAAATGGAAGAAAGAGAAAGGAAAGGACAAGAAGACAGATGATAGCAAGGAAGAGAAGAAAGAGAGTCAGCCTAAGAAGAGCAGTGTCAAAATTGAAGAGGTGAATGTAGTCACTCATGACAGTGACAGTGGGAATGACGTACTCTTTATCTCTTCACACTTTAGTACACATGCTTTACTTGCAGATACGGATGATGACATGCAGACTTGGATTCTAGATTCAAGTGCTTCCTTTCATGTCACCCCTCATCGTGAGTGGTTTTTAGACTATACAGGGGATCAACATGGTGTTGTCCATCTTAGGGACAACTGTGCATGTGACATTGCAGGTATTAGCAGTGTGCAGGGGCAGTTTCAACATGGTTCTGCCTTCACACTTCAGCATATACAGCATGTATCTCATGCTCAAGAAGAGCTTGATTAGCACATGGCAGCTAGATGACGATGGATTTCATACCACCTTTGGTGATGGGAAATGGAAGATCTGTAAGGAATCTAGAGTGATTGCCTGAGGTTGTAAAAGTAATACCTTGTATCCTCTCCATGTATCTAGTGTGCGCGACCATGTTGTTGCCATGACCGAGCAGCCAAGTGTTTCTTTGTGGCATGGCCGGTTGGGACACGTGAGTCAATCTGGAATGAAAGAGCTTTCTTGTTTGGGTTTCTTACCTTGTCTTTGTTATGCAGATTTTGAGCATTGTGATCATTGTGTTTATGGTAAACATGCACAGATGTCTCATAAGAAGTCTCTTTTGTTGAAATCTTCCCCTCTAGAGTTAGTACATTCTAATGTATGTCAGATGCCAGGGCTATCTTTAGGGGGAAAGAAATACTTTGACACCTTTGTTGATGATACTACACGGAAGGTGGAAGGTATGGGTTTAATCGGTCACCGATCAGGTCTTTTTTTTTTTGGGGGTTTGGGGGGGGGGGTGTGAAACCTGCACTCGTTACGCACTCAACACGGCACAGAAAGGTAACACGATATGAGCTCAAGGTATACTCTTGTATTATTCAATCCAAAAAGCGGGACAACATAGACACATCCCAGGACTACACCCTCGTGACGCCGCACATAAGAGGGTTCACCACTGGGCATAGGGAATCACACGTAGAGTGGAAACAAGGCAGGGCTTTGAATCACTACTACTCCCTATATAGGTGCAATCGGTAGCAACGGCATGGTATAGCTACAAAGCCCTTACACTCACCTCCGCTTACTGGATTGCTGACCTCAGCAATCTAAGGGTAGCGTTTGTTATTTGACTCATCCGGGGTCTTAACGCAGCTTTTCCTATCAAGCTGGTCAGTGTCTGCCGGTCTAAGGGACCGCGGGGTCTTAACACAATCTATGCTATCAGACTGGCCAGTGTCTGCCGCACTAGGACGTTGGGGGCTTTTTATTTGATGGAGTTATTTTTTGATGATTGCTACCATGCGGGTCCACCCTCGACTCAATTACATTTGAGGAGTGGGGGCACGTGTGGGGTCTATGCTTGAGAACCGCATTATTTGTTGAAGTACTAGAAAGGCTCAAGGGTCGTTGGAGGGAGCCGGGGGGTTCTCGAGCCAAAGGGCGAAGGCATTCTTTCCGCGTTCGCAAGCCTCCGCTTCTAAGATCCAAGTGGCCTCCTTGAGTGGACGCCCACGCCACTTGGTGAGGTATTCGGGGAAGTCTCTTTGTTCCCGGCGTCGGAGGAATGCTTCTACTTCGAAGGGACCGTTGGAATGGAGCATTGGTATGCGCCGTCCCCATTGGTTGTCGGGATAGAACCTGCGCAGAAGACGAGCATGAAATGCATTATGAACACAAACACTGTCTAGCAGGTCCAGCTTGTAGGTGACTTCGTTCAGCACTTGAGTGATTCGGTAGGGTCCATAGTAACGGTGATTGAACTTGGGGGTCATGTTTTTGGGAAGTGACATATTCTTAGAGCTCACTAGGACCATGTCTCCTTTGGCGAATAGTACGGCCTTTCTCTTTTTGTTTGCTTGCTCTGTCATGGTGATCTTGCTCTGCTCTAGGCTTTGTTTAGCTGCTGCATTGTGGTCTCTCCATTTCTTCAAGAATTCTTCCGCATCTTGATCTTCCGCTTTGGCCGCTCCGGATGCTAAGACCAATGGTGTAATGACTTCTTTTCCTATTGCTAACTCGAATGGAGTGTACCCGGTTGCCGAGTGTATGGAGCTATTATAGTGGAATTCCAAAACATCAAGGTACAATGCCCAATCTTTCTGGTTTTTTGGATTGAATAATACAAGAGTATACCTTGAGCTCATATCGTGTTACCTTTCTGTGCCGTGTTGAGTGCGTAACGAATGCAGGTTTATCACACTTGGTATCAATATAGGGAGTAGTAGTGACTCAAAGCCCTGCCTTGTTTCCACTCTACGTGTGATTCCCTATGCCCAGTGGTGAACCCTCTTATGTGCGGCGTCACGAGGGTGTAGTCCTGGGATGTGTCTATGTTGTCCCGCTTTTTGGATTGAATAATACAAGAGTATACCTTGAGCTCATATCGTGTTACCTTTCTGTGCCGTGTTGAGTGCGTAACGAGTGCAGGTTTATCACACTGAACTAATGGAACTGAAGAAGCAACTGCATAAACTAGAAGAACAAGGATTTATCCGCCCTAGCAAATCCCCCTTTGGTGCCCTAGTGTTATTTGTAAAGAAGAAGGATGGGGGACTCAGACTCTGTGTAGATTATAGGGCCCTTAACAAAATCACCATAAAAAACAAATACCCCATGCTCCTAGTGGAAGATCTCTTAGATAGGTTACACGGGGCCAAGTACTTTAGCCGTATTGATTTTAGATCAGGATACCACCAAATCCGCATAGCCGAAGAAGATATCCCCAAAACAGCATTCCGCACCCAATATGGTAGTTTTGAGTGGTTAGTACCAGGATTCGGCCTAAGCAATGGGCCAAGCACATTTTGTGGCCTCATGGATGGAGTCTTTAGACCGGAGATAGATATTTTTGTCATTATCTACATAGATGATCTCCTAGTCTACAGCAAAACATTAGAAGAACATAAGCAGCACCTACGCCGACTTTTTGAGAAACTGCGGCAGCATCAGTTATATGCCAAGCCGGAAAAATGTGAGTTTGCAGTGAAAGAGTTGGAGTTCTTAGGCTTTATTGTAGGAGCAGATGGAATCAAAGTGGATCCTAAGAAGGTGGAAGCCGTCCAAAGATGGCCTGTACTCAAGAATGTAAGAGAAGTGCGGGAGTTCCTCGGCTTCACAGTGTTTTGCCGAAGATTTATAAAAGATTACAGCCTCATCACTGCCCCCCTCTCCCACCTCACCAAGGAAGATCACCCTTTTACATGGGGGAACGCGCAACAGGAAGCCTTTAAGCAGATGAAGAAGTGCATGAGCCAAACTCCCGTCCTAAAGGTTCCAAACTTTACCAAACCCTTTGAAATTTCCACAGATGCATCCGACTACGGCATAGAAGGTGTCCTGGTACAAGAGGGTCACCCCATTGCTTATGAGTCAAAGAAGTTCACCGGTGCTGAAACAAGGTGGAGCACGCATGAGAAGGAAATGTTGGCAGTCATACACTGCCTTAGAAAATGGAAGCACTATGTTCAAGACAAGCATACAGTCGTCTTCACCGACGATATCTCCCTCAAATACTTCCAATCTCAGCCCAAGTTATCGGCAAAGCAAGCCCGCTGGCTAGACTTCCTAGCCGAATTCAACCTTGAGATTAAACACAAGCCCGGCTCCACTAACAAGATAGCAGATGCATTGAGCCGGAAAGCTGACCTAAAAGCTGTCAGTGTGGTCAGCAGCAACTTCATAGAACTCGTCAAAGAGGCCCTAGAGCAAGACCAAGAAATGCACAAGATAATCAAAGATGTGGAAGCAGCGAAGACCCCACATGGAATGTACACCTTAGAGGAAGGTATCCTCTTTCTAGGCAAGAGATTGTATATCCCCAACAATGTGGAGTTGAAGAAACTCATATTGCATGAGATACATGATGGCAAGATTGGAGGCCACAAAGGGCAAAGCAAAATCTTGGAGGCCCTTAGGAAGCAGTTCTTCTGGCCAAACATGAAGGAAGAAGTAATAGACTACATTAAAACTTGCCCCACTTGCCAAATGGTCAAAGCACCACGATCAAGACCAGCAGGTCTACTACAGCCATTACCGGTACCCAACCGCCCTTGGGATGTCATCAGCATGGACTTCATTGTGGAACTACCTGAGTCCCATGGGTACACAATCATCTTTGTAGTGGTGGACTATTTTTCCAAACACGCTCACTTCATCCCAGCCAAACCACCACTGAATGCCAAGGAGGTAGCATGCCTCTTCTTCACACATGTATTCAAACTTCATGGCTTACCGCTGGCTATTGTATCAGATAGAGATGGAAGATTCATGAGCGACATGTGGAAGGAACTTTTCAAGACTCTGGAAACACAATTGAGATTCTCATCATCCTTCCACCCAGAGACAGATGGACAGACAGAACGCGTCAACCAAGGCATCGAAGATTATCTCCGAAGCTATGTCAACATAGACACATCCCAGGACTACACCCTCGTGACGCCGCACATAAGAGGGTTCACCACTGGGCATAGGAAATCACACGTAGAGTGGAAACAAGGCAGGGCTTTGAGTCACTACTACTCCCTATATAGGTGCAATTGGTAGCAACGGCATGGTATAGCTACAAAGCCCTTACAGGGGAGGGGATCCCTTAGGAAGCGTGGTCGAGCAAGCCACCTTCATATTCTTACCTGAAAGTGTTTGGCTGCGAGGCTTTTGTACACATTCGTAAAGAAGAATGCAGCAAACTTGAGCCAAAGTCCTGTAAATGCATTTTCCTAGGATATAGTGACGAGGGTGAAATGGGGTATAGATTATGGAATCTCGAGACAAGGAAAATAGTACGCAGCAATGATGTTATCTTCCGGGAAGATCGCACGCATAAGCAGCCCGAAAAGACTAAGGAGCTCCGTAGGATTGTATTCCGGAAAGAAATACCTTTTGGACAGCAAAATGCACCCACTGTACAGTAGCAAATACCTGCTATAAATGAACCTACAAATGCAGAAAATAATATTGGAAATGATCAGCCAGCCATTGCCCATAATGATGAGCCACTGGATATGCAGAAACAGCTAGGACAGCAAGCTGTTAATGCTGATTTGCAACCTGAAATGCTAGGACAACAAGCTGAAAATGGAAATTTGCATGCTCAACAGCCAGCAAACAATGATCATTGGTTTAGGAGATCGTCTAGGGCTACTAGACAACTTGATAGATTCGTTCCTGATGCAAACAATGTGGCTAATTATGTTATGTTGACAAACTATGGTGAACCGTCTTGCTTCAAGGAAGCAATGGACAGACCAGACAGCAAGAAATGGTATAAAGCCATGTTGTCAGAGATGGAATCTCTTGAGAAAAATGGCACTTGGGACTGTTAGAGAGTCATTCCCTGGCCATGTCAGTAGTACGGACAACGTAGAGGAGCCACGTCAGCAGGCGCAGGTGCCACGTGGCAGCAGATTGCAGTTGGACAGTTTGTGATCAGTCGGGCAGTTTTTTTTGCATTATTTTATGCAGTCGACTGCATTTACTGCAGGCGACCTGGTGCAGGGCACTATTTCTTTCCTGGCTATTTATAGTCAAGTTGTGGCACATTCTCAAATATTCTAATCTTGAGATCTGACAGAGAGAGACTACAGAGACAGACAACACCCGGGCTGACGGAGATCGAGGTCCTCAAGGCGAAGACACACGCAAATATTCTCTTTGCACCCGTGTATATTTTTGCACTCCTATACAGCATACTACACTGCAGATTTTCTGCATTTCACTGTC